>NC_136504.1:103654639-103807139 GCF_053919585.1 Euprymna scolopes
ATACTCGCTTCCAGAGTGTATCTTGCGCATGTGTATTTCCTTAGAAAGCGGAAGTGACGTCGTCCATGTGCGTGTTCGTGTTCGCGTGTGTGAGTACATGTGTATACGTAAGTGTGTGTGTATATATACGTGAATGTGAGTGTATGTACGCGAACGTGAATAAGTGTACATGTGTGGACGTGGGCGCATATGTTTGTGTGCGCGTATGTATATGACAGCTTGAAATATGAATGTGTGTTTTGTGTGAGACTTGAAAAAGGCTCGTACAAGTCTAGACTCCATATTGGTGGTTTTAATGCCTCGACATGTGAAGCACCTGCGCCCTCGCTACATTGTTCTCTTGTCAGAAGATTATGACGGCACATCTTCAGAGAGAGGGTTAAATTCGATACATGCCAGTGAAACAGTCAGACGATTTTAATGTGTTAGAAGTCAAAGTACATCGGAGGAATCTCACATAAGCAACTGAAATAATTATCTCTACTGTCAACTTATTTCTTTGGGGAGATTTTTTTACTTAGTTTCCATTTTAAAATTATCCTTTAAAAAGACGACTTTTCGGGTATGCTGAAAATGAATATCACATTTTAATTTTCTACAAATAAGAAATTTTCCGAATATCAGGCAATATAATTTATATTATTGCTGGTTGCCATCTTGGTATGGCCGAGTGCTCGTAAATCCGACCCCGAGAAACTATGCTCGTGCCTACCAAGATAGCCACCAGCAATGATATAAGAAATTACATTTTTTAATATCCGGAAGACTACTTATTTGAGGGAAATTTAAATGAGCTATTCGTTTTCAGCATACTGGAAAACCTCTGTTATATTCTATATATTGTGGGCGAGAAAATGCATATTGTTGCAAAAACAAGAATACAATAACTGAGTAAGTTGAACGTATATTCATTTACCACAAATCAGATGAGGTATTGTTTGGATCATTTCCCGGCATCCGTAGTAGTCACAATAAAGTCTTGTCGGATTGTAAGGGTCGTCTAGAAGCGAGAGCAGGGTTTAGAGACGGCTCGTCTGTTAAGACGTTGTTGTTCGATGATTCGGGGTATAGGCGTGGCTTGTCTGATCGTAACTTTGTGGAGGGTACACGTGGTACAGTAAATATGGAATAACCACAAAAGCACACAAATAAATACCGTTCACTTGTGAATAGAGAATCTCGTAGCGGCTGCGATTTTCCGGTCGGCCATGTATGTGCTGCACTTTTTTTTCTTTTTTTTTTTTTTCTTTTCTTTTTTTTCCCCCCGGAAGTCTGATTGGACTGCCCCGCAGATGTTCAAAAATCCCCTTTTCTCCGCACTCGAGATTACAACAACTTACGTTTCTCGCATCATTGCAAGATCTCATCTTGTAACACCTCCCAAAGTTGTCTTTTTAAAAATGAAATATGAAGGTGGAAACTAGGTAAAAATGTACTTTTCCTTTCACGAATTTCTTTTTTCATTAATAATTATTTACCTCATCGTTTTTCGTAATTTTTTGATATGGTACTAATTGAAACTTTAAAATTTCATAGGTACCATTTGTTTCACTTGAGATTCAATATCTCTTTGTTTGTATAATAGAGACTCGTATACATTTTATTTTAAATGATATGTTCCCGCTCCTATTAATAAATAATATTGAAATAAAAAAAATATTAAGGTAGTCTTGCAGCAAAGTTCGACGACTCTAGAAGGATCACATAAGTATTTTACACCGTCAAATAACGAATATTAGGAATTATTAGTTTTAAAATAAAAATTATTATAGTTTAAAAATTAAAAAAAAAAATACGTAATTAATATAAAAAAATATTTTAATATTGGAAGTAAGCACTTGATTAAATAAAGTAAACGAACAAAATATACATTTTTATATATTCATAACTATTTATTTAACAGAAAAATGAAACAATTTTTAGAAAGTGTATTATTGTCTTAACAGAAAAACGAACAAAATAAAACCCGAAGTAATGAAACAGAAACACGTAACAAAATATAAATTTATATATACAAAATAAAACAACTTTGAAATTTAAACATTTCTTAAAAAGTGTATTGCTTTATGTTTTTAATAATTCGTGGAAATGCGTGTCCTTTCTCACGCCATCTCCACAACTCTTCCATTAGATGTGAATGGAACAAATTTTCATTAGTCGCTACGATGCTCATCTTCCTTTTCACATGTGACCAGAATCCCGCCACTGTTTATTATATATTAATTAGATATTTTTTTTATTTTAAAACTTTAATAATTTTTATTTGATTTTAAAACTAATAATTCGTAATATTTGTGATTTGACGGTGTAAAATACTGATGTGGCCCTTCTAGAGTTGGCGAACTTTGCCGGCACTTAACTGCAAGACTGCCAATATTAAAAAAAAAAAAAAAATCATATTTAATTCGTCAAAGAGCGTTAATAATTTCGGGACTAGTGCAGAGAGTGATCCGGACGTAAATAATAACGTTATTATTTAAAAAGCCATTCTTAACATGGGGAGGGGAGGGTGTTTCTGCCTATTGTATACTTCAACCTTACAATTGAATAAAAAAACATATCATAAAACTTTAATTAAATTTGGAAATACGATTTTGAAAATAGCGCGGATCACTCTCTGCACTAGCACCATAATTTTAAAGTGGTTCACTTTATTTATTTATTTATTTATTTAGTTAGTTAGTTAGTTAGTTAGTTAGTTACCTCTGAAGTTTTCTGCGGAGTTGATTTTCTAATCGCCATCTTGAATTTCAGATTGACTAGGTTCAACCTATATCTTGTCTTTTTATTCACAAATATTATCGTGTTAACATTTAATAATTTACCGTCTGCAAATCTAATAATTAATACGAAAGGCGTGTGTATACAAGTAAGTATAATTTTTAATAAGTTTATTTATTTTACCGTTATTAATTATTGCAAATTATTTCCTTATGAAGCGTAAGTAATTTCTGTTTGAAAATTGTCAATATTACTTTATGCCTGAAAAAACTTTTCTCGTCATTATGAAAATCGAGAAAACAAGCTGGTATTAATAATATTTATCATGGAAATATGTATATAATGAACGCATTATTTTTATTTAAACCTTAGTGGAAATGTATTATTTTGTTTAAACAAAAATACCTTTACTAAAGTTGTGGGTTTCAGTAGTAAAAAAAAAAAAAAAAAAATGGATGAATTTGTTTTTGCTTTTTCTATGAAAATAAAGCATTGTAAATTAAAACAATAAAAAACAATTCTACAGGAACATTATGAAAACAGCCCGTAAAGTCCGTATTAATGAATTCGATAAAAAAAAAAAATCTCGGACTACCGATATTATCATTGAATTAAGCATTGTTTATATAATATTTTCACACAAAAAATTATAATAGCAAAAAATATTTCTACTTTTAAAAAAAAAATTACACGTTTCTCATAATTTTTATATGTAAGAATTTAATATTTTCTTTGCTTGCATGCATATGAAACTTTCGACGTAACTTAATTTTTATATAATCTTGAATAGTGATTAAAAAAATTAATTTTAAACCAGGACATAGAAAAATAATTAAATTAAAAATAGTAAAAATGATACAAACTTCAGGATAGGAATGTAGGTGTATCAGAATTTGTAGGAATTTTTGACACCCCTAAAACGAAACTACGAATAAAATATAAAAAAACTTGTAATTTCTCCTTTAAAAGTTGGTTGTTTATTTTCTTTATGGATTATACTTCTCCAAAATAAATTATTAAAGTTGGATAAAAAGTAATAGAAATAGTATTTTTTTTTAATAAAAAAAAAAAAAACAGTAATGCAAATAATTGAATTTTACGAGTTAAGTATTTTTCAATTTTTAAACTTTAAAAATCTATCAAAATTTTTCTATTGATTCTATTTTTACGATATTTTTAGGGTCAATGTGAAATTTTATGCTCTTTCCAATAAACTGAATATAATATTTTAGACAAACGTTTTTTTTTCACGCCCCCTATTTTGAAATGTCTATAAAAAAGTAAATAATTAATTTATGTGCCAAAGTTTTATATATCACAAATTGAAGATAAAAGATCAATAAATAATGTATTCTAATTTAAAACAAAAAATTAACATTTTTTTGGAAATTTACCTGCAAAGTCCGAAGTTTAAAACCTTTTTTTTTTTAAACCCCGTTGTTTGTATTTTCTTAATGAAACCTTGCTCCTTTAATTGAAAAAAAAATAGGGGTTGAATCACATTTTTCGAGTAGTTATAAGCTTGGAAAGACAGGGGGTCGAATTAACTCACGCCCCCCCATTTTGAAATGTCTATTAAAAAGTAAATAATTAATTTATGTGCCAAAGTTTTATATATCACAAATTGAAGATAAAAGATCAATAAATAATATATTCTAATTTAAAACAAAAAAAAAATGAACAGTTTTTGGGAAATTTACCTGTAAAGTCCGAAGTTTAAAACATTTTTTTTCTTAAACCACGTTGTTTGTATATTTTTTTAATGAAACCTTGGTCCTTGCTCCTTTAATTGAAAAAAAATAGGGTTTGAATTACATTTTCCGAGTAGTTATAAGGTTGGAAAGGCAGAGGGTCGAATTATTCAATATTTTTCACGAAGTTTCTGACACACCTAGGGATGCACGTCTGGGGAAAAGGAAGAAAACTAGCACCCCTTCCCTCCTTTGAATTATATAACATCATTTTCAAACAGCTTTTTGATTGGCTGAAATTTGGGCTTCCGTATGTCCGTGTTTACAAAAATCCCTCGCTTTTTGAGCTTATTAAGCTATTTTTTTTGTACAAACAAGGTGTTTTTTTTTTAATTTATTTAATTAAATATCTTAGGATTTTACCTTACTAATTATCCTTGAAATAGACACAAGAAACTAATATTTATCTTTAAAGTATTTTTACAATACATTTATTTAACTTAAAAATTAAGCTGAATTGGTTAGCTAATTGTGAAAAAAAATTTCATAACGTTTTTCTTCAGGTGTACAGATATTTTTTTTCATTTTGAAAATCAACTGTGGTCTTTAATCTTTCAAATACAATCAAAAAGTTGTTGGAAACCTACCAAAAATCATGATAAATCGGCTTTCAAACTAGGTCCCCCCATCTTTATTCATCTTCTTTTTTTTTTGCTCGTACCTTTATATATATATATATATATATATATATATATATATATATATATATATATATATATATATATATATATATAGGCGATGGTGAACAATTTTTCAATAGAGAGAAAAGTGTTTTTTATTTATGTTTTATTAATGTCTGAGGACTAAAAAGAGACGAATGTATATTCCATTGTCAGGGATATATAAAAACACAAAGCAACATTAATGTCGAATCTCTATGATGAAGAAACGTGGATAATACTTTGTAGCTTAGTTGCGATATATATTTCCAAAACACAGCATTCCAATTATAATGCTCAAAAAGCTTCAACCAGAACTAGCGCTCGTACTTACAAAATTATTTAAGTGCTGTCCTAAGGAAAAATGCTTCCCAACACCTTGGAAACTCTCATCAGTATGCCTTGTATTTAAGAATTCAGGTGATCGCTCATCTTACTCTTAGTACAGACCAATAAATCTCCTGTGCACCATGTGTAAGCTGCTGGAATTTGTGTTAAATAGAAAAGTAATCAACCATCTTAGCAAAAATAACCTTTTTAGTGATGTGCAATATAGTTTCCGTTCTGCTAGATCTACAACAAACGTGCTTACAGTTATATCTCATAGGATTAGTAAATCTCTCGATGGAGGCTTTCTCTCTAGGACAATTTCTCCTGGCATATCAAAGGCCTTTGATAAGGTATGGCATAAATGTCTACTTCACAAGATCTCCAGCTATGGTATAGATGGAAATGTCTTTTCAATTATTAAATCATTTTTCTTTGATGGGTTCATAAGAGTAGTCGTTGATGGGCAGACATCAGAAGATTTCAGTATTAATTCTGGAGTCCCTCAGGGGTCCATGTTGGGCCCAACTCTCTTCCTGATCTACATTAATGATCTTCCAAATCACCTTCTTACATCATTCGTAGCCATTTATGCTGATGACACTACAACCTATGGTAGCACATCAAAGACTGTAAACCACAAAGTTCTCTCTGATTCTCTCTCCTATGATCTTTAGCACGTGGTACAATATGGCAGGTCGATTTTAAAACCCCTGTGATGCAATGGTGATGATAGTTGGGGTTGGACATATAAAAGACCTACACAAAATATTTTTTCCAAAATCGTTATCTTTGCTTGAGGAACTGACTTTAAAAGTTGAAAAATTGAAGCTATTAAAGGTTTTTCGGTGAATTGTCAAGAACGTCCCATCATCAAAACAATACGTACTGTTAAGAAAATGGAATCATTATTTAGAATGTTTTAAACTGCATTTTTAAATAAAATGAGTGAGGATAATAAATTAATAAAATAAATAATGACTATAAAGACAAAATTATGTTTTTTAAATAATAGCGACCAAAGTTTGCCTTTTCATTTCAGGAACTTTTTGAGGGGGAACATTTTAGGTTTCACTGTTGCAAAACACGCTCGTTATTGATATTGACAATTAACGTTTGTTTATTATTTAATTTGAAAACATTACGAGTGAGGCTTAATTATTTCGAAAGGAAAAACGAAAAAGACTTGTTTAAAATATATATCGTTATATTTCAAGTGTCTGCAGTGAATTTAAACATATTTGTTTTATCTTTTTTAATTTGTTTTTCTATTAAGTTCGTGCAAAAATGTAATCTTTTTTACGTTCAAACGAACGTCAAAAATATTATTTTTGCACCAACCTAATATTTCACATAAAATTCTATGTGAATTTTTTATTAAAATATGATAATACTTCGTTTTATATTAAAAAAATAGCCCATACAATTTTATTCTTCACATTCTTTACGAAACATAACCACGTAAATTTTCAAGTTTTTCTAAATAAAAAATACTTTGCAGAAAATTAGTGTCAACTTTTTATTTCTTTTCTTTTTAGAGAGTAATTGTTTTTAAGCAGTATTTTTCTTCTAAAATTATAGTTTTTAATCAGATAACTCACAAAGGTTAATAGGAGTAAATAAGGAAACTGCTTTAAAGTTTTTTCGGTACTTGTGCATCTATGTTATTGTGCTAAAATAACTTTATTAGTTAGAAAGCCATTCTTAACATGGGTAGGATAGGAGGTTGTGTTGTATCTAATCTGTTCTTTCACCTAAAAATGTAATAAATAAAAATTTGATAAAAATTAAATTTAACTTGAAAATACTATTAAAATAGCATGGTAAACTAGATGCACAAGCACTGGTTTGTCAAACTCTAAACACTAAGCACTCGTTTAAAATGGCACAGCTACAGCAAGAATGAATCTCTTTATGGATAAATTCATGTTATCGAAGGTCTGCTAAAAAAAACTAAACACTAATATGCCTCTGATTTGGTCTGGTCCTTTCTCTTCAATTCATGTAATTCAACTCTACAGTTTTTCATTATTTCTTATAACTAGCACTTATTTTTCTTAATACTAGCAGTTATTTTTTTTACATATGAAATTGGAAGATTTCCTAAAACAGTTTCCTTCAGTTATAATCCATTTATTTATTTTCAGATTAAAATGTCAGTAAAAGCACGCCGTTCAATTTTAACATGTGGTTCACAAAATTTGCTGGTCTACCTTGTCGTTTGGATGAAATAGCACCCGAACTTCACGACAAGTCATCCAGTATAGTTATTTTCTCGAAAACAGTTATACCCACTTAAAAAACAGTGAGATTTCTTAGTTAATTGCCAAGGAATTAATTAGTATTTGACAAGAAGTTAATCCACAATTGCCTTTCTTAAGGGAACCTTATATAGGACAGAAGGTCAATATATTTTGCTGTAAGAGGGCCAAACAGATTGACAGGAAATCTCTTGCAGCAACCAAAGTGAAAAGAATGAAGGAACTGCTAAATAGACTGTTAGATATATCTTCTTATAACTATAAACTGCCTGTTTTGAGATGTGATGATTTTGCAGTAAAGTGCGAGGCAGAAAATTGTCAAACAAGGCACATAGTCTGCACTTGTGCTCCTAACAAGGAGATAAAATGTATTCTATAGATTCACCTGAAATTATGTTACTTTTTTGTGGAAAATAATATATAAGTATTTATTATGTAATCTGGCTCTATTATTAAACATGCAAATTTTCCAATTTTCAGGTTCCACTAGTAGAACTGCCATTTAGAGCAATTTTTAAATTAATTGATGGAACAACAAAAAGCCTAACAACATTTACTGGTCCTTTGGGGAAACTTTGTATCAATAATTATCAAGATTTACCTCAAGTAGAATTCTAAAATAGTAGTGCCCCTCTCGGCGATTATTATCTGACAGTAGAAGAAACAAATAATTTAAGTGTGAAGACCAGAGGCTACTTTTTGAGTATGCTGTTGGCATTTCTTGAAGTTAACCTAAGATATACAGCTTAGAAAATTGGGCCCTTGAATCAAGCAAGATGACTAACATTAACCACAAGGTTAATGTGTTTATGGATCAGAGGTGTATATCCTCAAACACTATGATAAATTAAACGTTCTGGTCAAATTTATCATTCAAGTGTATGCAGTTAGCTGGTTTGAGATCAAAACTGACAATAATTTTATTAACCAACAACAGTATATTTTAATATGATTCAGAGAACAAAACAGTTAACTAATAATTGTTAAAATAATTTTTAGTATCTGTTCTTATCACATCAAATCCCAACTATCATCACCAGTGCCATGTTGATTTTCTGGAAAAAGTAGCAAATCAACCTGCCCTAGGGGTACAATGGGGAAAGAGGTGGTTGGTAACTTTTAATGCATCTAAAACCAAGCTTCTTTCTTTACATCAACGCTCTGATGCCAATCTGGCGTCAATTGAAATGAATGGCTCTCGTCTTGGGGAGGCTTTATGTTTTGACAAGCTTCTGGTCTTGACCTTTACTCCTGACCTGAAATGGAACACGTATATCGAATCCATTGCTAAGGTCGCTGGAAAAATGGCGGGATTCTTCTACCGCTCCTGTAGATATCTCACTCTTGATGCAATTCTCTACCTATATAAAAGCCAACGATGGAGTACCGTTGCTACATCTGGACAGGAGCTGCTAGAAACAGCTTATCCTGCCTTGACAGAGTTCAAAATAGACTTTGAAGCTTAGTGGGGGATGCCATTTTCTCTTCCCTGCAACCTCTTTCCCACAGAAGAGACATTGCAAGCCAGACTCTGCTTTATCGTTATTTTTATAGTAAGTGCTCATATGAGCTTCTATCTATGGTCATCCTTGCCAAACTTTCAGGAAAAACACCCGTCTGGCTGAAACCACTATCAATAATTTCCCACACTCATTGTCTGTGCCTAGACCCAAATGTAGATTCCACAAACAAAGCTTCTTTCTTAGAACTGTACGCTTGTGGAACTCTCTTCTGATTGCCTGCTTTCCAGCTGACTACAGTCTGATTGTCTTCAAGTCCAACCTAAAAAAGTTCTTGAGAAACCGCCCCCTAAGTAATTTAATTTACAAAATTCCCACTACACATGTTTACTATGCTATAATCATATTGACTAATGTATATCCACTAACACTTATCCTCGTGTGGCCTCCGGCCCTTGATAAGTGGTGATTCCTGTGTAAAAAAATATAAATAATTGTTAGCCCCTTTAAGAAATGCGTTTCTTATCGTTGAGCACGTTCAGTTGAAATAAATCTCGGCCAATTTAGCTCATATGCGCAGATCATCATATAATGATTAGATCACTCTGACTGATGTTAAACACATTTATAAGAAAAATTTCAACAATATTTCTCGTGGTTAACGGTAGCCGAATGCAATATATATATATATATATATATATATATATATATATATATATATATATATATATATATGAAAATTTGGAAGGAAATGCTGTACACCAATATTACATAATAATATTACTATGAAATATAGCTCTGCTACAAATCTATTCTAATTCAATTAAATTTACACATATTTGAATTTAAATTATCAACTCTTATTTGAATTTATGCAATAAAAACTTGTGGTAGTTATATTCTTTACTGCTAACTGAAAATCAGCATATGAAAATATCGATAGCCAGATTATTTATGAGAATTTGTACATTTATATAGATTCGTGTATTATAAAAGTATGACTATACATATATATGTTAATAGGTAGCTGTCACATATATGATAATGTTTGTATGTGCCTGTATTTTTTTACATGGTGGTCACCACTTATCAAGGCCCGGAAGCCACTCAGGGATAAGGGTTATTGCAAGTACAGTACGTTAGTGTGGAGATTTATTGAAGTGTTTACTTGAGGTGGCGGTTCATTAGGAATTTGTTTACGTTGGACTTGAAGACATCCAGATTGTAGTTAGGTGGGAAGCAGGCAGACGGAACAGAGTTCCACAGGCGTGCAGTTCTAAGAAAGAAGCTTTGGACGAGCATACATTAACAATCTGCCCAGTATGCTTCAAATTATATTTTTAAAATTTCAAACTTTGTATTGGTGGCTTGAGTCTCTGTCTATATTTTCACATTTTCTTTATCTTTATTATTCTTATTTTAATGTCTAATATCAACCGAATTTTTACGTCTGGGTAAAATTGATCTCCACAGGCCAATAAAAATGATTAATTAATCTATAAAAATATATTTTATTTTATTTATATTTTAATCTTTGATGGGACGGTATGGAATTTTTTCTTTTTTTATAGTGGGCCCATATGTTATTATAATATTTTTTATATAAAATATATTAATTGTAAATTTACAGAATTTAATTTCAAATTTCCATTTATACTATTCTATCTCGTATATGAAGCTTTTTATCTGGTTAGGATTGTCGTATAAATATTAATAATATTTATATGGACTTGAAGTTTACAGAATTACACAAAGTATTTAAAAATTTTAATTTATTATATATATATTTTTCTTTCTCTTCTTTTCTCCCTTATGTCTCTTCCTTTTCTTCCCTATCCCTTTACAAATCTATGTGGCCTTGATAGTGGTGGAGCGGTGATAGGGAGGAGGGAACATAAGGTGTATACTTTCTGATCGCGGCAAAAGCATATCATAAAAAACATTTTATAATGAAATGATTCCAGTTAAATCTAAACCCTTTTTCGCATAAATATTCCAATGAGTTTATAAAATACGCACTCCATTGTTTATGTATGCTATACCCACTAGTTTGGGATTAGAGGCAGATATCGTGCATATACATATACAGTTTCTTTCTAGTCTTTCACTATCTCAATCTCGGTTTTTTAACCCCCATTCTTTCTACTTTATTCAACACAGACCCTCATTCACACCCCTTTTAGTCTTGTTTACATACAACGAAATTATATTCCCTGTTCCTATTTTTAACAAAATTTTCTGAAACCTCTTGATATTAACTCCTGGTGACAGATGGCATAATATTTTTATTGCAAACTTTGCTTTCGTATAAGCTGTATCGCCTGAAAATGTCTCTAGTTACTAACAACAAGCTGGCTGAAACATGATAATGACTGTGTAGTAACACATTACTGCATATGTAAAAGCAAATAAAAAGTATATATATATATGTAGCTATAATATATATATATATATATTATAGCTATATATATGTAGCCATATATATATATATATATACAAGTATATATAAAGCCATTATAATAACTGCTTTTTTGAGGTGTTAAAAATCAGGTATTTTTACTATTCATGTATCTAAAATATGCATAGTGCTTGCTATCAAGTGTCCTATCGTGCTAATTTCATAAAATATAAATATGTGGACTACATTTAATGGATAACGTCGAAATTGTATCTATTTTTGTGTTATCGAAATCCGAGTAATATGCTAATTAAAGCGACAAGAAATTTTTAAAGTAATTATATGCAAACAGCAGGGCAATGTAGTTGTAAAAATATAACACACACACACACACACACACACACAAATATCCACCAATGTAAAAACTAACTGTTATGAAAGGTAAAAATGTTAGTTTTCTACTTAAGTGTACAATTTATTTTGATTAAAGTATATTAAAATGCTTTTATTTATGTTTTATTCATCCTTTTTGAATCGGTAAAACCCGACGTATTAAAATTGGCGCCTGATTTCACTTGAAACAAAATTTCACTTTCAAATAATTAACAACTCGTAACTCAAAAATCACGCAAATAGTTCAGCTAATAGGTGTCAAACTCATTTGAAAATTTAATTCTTAAACAAACCATATATTTTTCTTAGTTTTGATTTTCTTTATTAAAAAGTATGAAAGCATATAAGATCGCTTTAAAATAAAATAAAACATGCATATTTAACAGGTAAGTAGAAAAGTAACTCTTGCTTTTGGTAACAGTTACAGATCGCCTGTATATTTTTTATATTTCAAACTGAGGAATTAGGTTGGAAAAAAATTGTTTTTCAGAAATTTAAACAAGTTTGTATTATTTATTTATTCTTTATTTCTTAGAGTTCGATTTTGATGTTTTTTGTCTTCTGCTTTAATTATAACATGTTATAAATAAAATAATTATTTCGGTTTTAGTAGGAAAACTGGTTCTCCACAATCTTATAAAATGTAAATTATCTTTTAATGTTATTGTTATCTTCACATTGCATACATATTTTCTGTCGTTTTATTATTTATTATTTATTGCCATGAATAATAAGTTTAAGGAATTGCTACTGTTAGTGTTTAGAAGAAAACAAAGCTGATTTTTCACAACGCAGAATGAAGTAAAAAAAATAAGAAATATCGAATGAAAAACAGTTTTATAGATGTTTTAACATTGCTAAAAATTAAAACCATTGTTTATTATTATGTAAACTCGTAATCACAATCAATTACGTTTGTGTTTCATGCTTATGAAATCATAAATGTAAGAAGTGATAATTACTGCTAGTCACTAGATTCAAACCTAGTCACAAAGCAAATTTGGCTTCATAGATTAGCATCTTTCTGCAAAGCAACAGGGAATCAACACAAGTATTGAATATCCAGGGGTATTCATATTAAGAAGTCCAATAGATTATTCAACGACAGGAAAGCAAACGACATACAAAATAGAATAATGTTAAATAAAAGTAACACTTTATCATATTTAATTTAAGCAAGAAAAAAGGGTACATCATAGACAATTGTTTTAGGTCTGTTAATATAATCCTTTTGTTTTTATTTACAGATTTTAGACTCCCATATAAATCGATGGTTTTCCACCTCGGCGAAAAAGAAAGAACACTTTTTATTGGTTTTAGATAAGTGCTGCTGTATTGCTGTACATGATTCTATTTAAGACACTTAAAATACATAAATACACATAACGTACAGAAAAATTCATAGAATCAGTGGATTTGTATTTTGTTCACTTTAAGTTTTAAAAATAGTATGCCAATTCTGAGAAAAATAGTATGCTAGTATTGAGTAGAAAGTACATTTTTGTAAATGTTAAAACATTTTCTAACGAAAAAATGGACACAAAGACAGCAGAGAAACCATATTTTTGTCAAGTTTGTGGGTCTGCATTTTCGCAGAACTTTAATCTAAAAAAACACATGCGAACACACACTGGGGAGAAACCTTATTCTTGTAAGGTTTGTGGTTCAGCATTTTCTCAGAATTCTTCTCTAAAAAACCACATGCGAACACACACGGGAGAGAAACCATTTTCATGTGACGTTTGTGGATCTACATTTTCCCAGAGTGGCCATCTACAAAATCACATGCGAATGCACACTGGAGAGAAACCATACTCTTGTGACGTTTGTAGGTCTACATTTTCACAACATTCTTCCCTTAAAAACCACATGCGAACGCATACTGGAGAGAAACCTTATTATTGTAAAGTTTGTGGATCAGCATTTTCAATGAACTCTTCTCTAAAAGCACACATGCGAACACACACAGGAGAGAAACCATATTCTTGTCACGTTTGTGGATTAGCATTTTCTCAGACCATCTACAAAAACACGTATTAAAACATACGGGAGAAAAGCTTTATACTTGTAACGTTTGTGGATATGCATTTTCTATGAAATCTGCCCTAAAAAACCACATGCGAACACACACAGGAGAGAAACCTTATTCATGCCATGTTTGTGGGTCAGCATTTTCTCAGAGTTCACTACTAAAAAGACATATTCGAACACACACAGGAGAAAAACCTTACTTTTGTGATGTTTGTGGATTCGCATTTTCACAGCTTTTTAATTTAAAAAGTCATATCCGAACACACACGGGTGAGAAACCATATGTTTGCGATGTTTGTGGTTCTGCATTTTCAGAGAGTTCTAATCTAAGAAAACACCTGAAAACGCACAAAAAAGAGAAATCTTAGTCTTGCCAGGTTTGTGGATTTTCATTTTCACATTTTAATGAAATTCTGGAATAAAAATATTTGGAAGCACACATAAACGCAACTTATATGTTGATAGACAGCCATAATAATTTTGCTTACAATAATACACTTATATTTTTAAAACTATTAAAAAAATATTTCACATTTTAAATTCAAGTTATGTACACATTCAATTATTGTATACTTCGTTAAAATGAAATATATTGCACACATAATCGAAGTTATATGCATATTCAATTTTTGTTTACTTTATAAATATAAATTCATTTTAATAACTAGCATTTTTTGAGTTCAAATTTTTAATTCTAGTTATAAGCTAGAAGTACCTTATTCTCTTACATGCATTTTTTGTTAATTATTGCTTAATTAATATAAAATTCATTTCTCTAGATTTTGTTAAATGTATATTGTTAATGTGTTCTGTGCATATTGATAGCAAAATAATTTAATATCTGTAAACAATGAGTAAATATATTTTCTTATTTGTAAATGTATATTGTTTGTTTTATGTATATATTCATGGAAACTACAGTAAATATATACCGGGCAAAAGTCCTGTTACACTTTTGTATTGTTCGTTTAAGTTGATTTTGTTTATTTTTTTACGATGAAGAAAACAAAAATCATTTAATATGTGTAATATGATCTTCAAAAAGTATGTTTACTAAATATGACCTCTATCGGCATTAATGACACCGCTCAGTCATTGGCCTGAACCCCTGACAAACCTTACATATGTACTCCTTGCTCATTGATGACCATATACGGTTCACAGCAGCTTTCAAGTCTTCTATGCTATTGTGACAACCATAAATTGATGTTTTCTTCTAATCAGTCCTGAACGATTTTGGCGGTATGCAATACTACCCCCACCTTGTTGCAAGGCCTTATCATATTTTTTCCTGACTCTCTTGATCCAACGAAGCAGCTTTTGATTGCAATATCAAATAATTGTACAATAAATGCGAATATCACTTTATTTAAGCAAAAACTTTAATCTGTAATGCAGAAACAAAAATTAGATATGAAAATATTAACTTAAACCCAAAATATAAGTGTAAAAAGACTTTTGACCAGCCCAGTATTACTTAAATTTCGTATAAAAAATTAATACTTTTTATAAAAATATATCTCTTTTTTATTTACTATCAACATGAATTATATAATTCGGTTAGTCAAATAAAACACTTTTGTTTTAATCATTCACCTCCATTATTTTTGTGTTTGCTTAATTCTTATATACATTTTTGTATCAAATAGACTTTAAAATTTCTTTCAAGAAACATTATAAAAATAAATACAATGAACTAAGCATACTTTTAAACATCAGTTTTTTTACATGGTAATTGTTTTTATTTTTCAGTTTAATCGTCGTAACACTACGTTATATATCACCTTTTATAGAATAGAAAGTTTAGAGTAAATCCATCGACAGTGGCAATGTCATAGTCACCAAAATAGTGACTGAACTCTAAATATTCTTATGCACGTTGAAATTGTTAATAAAATCTGATTACTGAATCTTGTTACTGAATCCTTGTAAAGATTACTTTTTTGGTCCCCTGCCAAAAGAAGGATGGATCTGTAAATTCACCCTTGTCCGTTTGTCTGTCCGCGCTGTTCTCAATAACTACGCCTTGGAATTTTTTGAAATTTTGAACAAACATGAAACATGATATGAGTAAAAAAGTAACAGAAACGATTTTTCAGAGAAACTATGGTTTCACACCTAGTGGTGCCTTCGAGTGTAAATGACCAAAAATGACACTTTTATGCTTATTAAAAAAAATCAATGCCTTGAATTTTTATAAAACTTTCTGAAAAGTAACAAACTGATTTCTATATAATTTTGTTTGTCTATAAGTAAATCCAGTCGAGAGTTGGAATTTTGCCATCACTCAAATGATGTCTGAATTCTTTAAATCCTTAGATGTGTTCGTATTGTAGAGAAAAACGCACATTTCGTGTAAATCTGTTGTTTGTAATCCTTCTAATGGTATCTGAACTATGACATAAGCCACTCAATTAGTCCATGTAGTTCCATACACAATGGCAAAGTAAATTTTTAAAGTTTCACTACTGCAAACACCTTGGACGGACCAAATACTCTCGCTATGACATAATAGAAACAGGACATATCCTCTTAAAATATTTGAAGAACTGCTAAAAACGTGTGAAAAATGGAACTCTCATCCATCTGTATTTGGCTTTTGTCTATAATGAATTATTCCAGAAACTGGAGGACAGAAAATCCTTAAACATTTGTGTTCAACAGTAAATCATCTCCATAAAGTGTGAACTAAATATAACTGTTTTGTGTAATCCTGTCATTAATATCCATGTATTATGTAGACGTACGACTAGCAGTGATTATTTCATAATGCATGTAGCTTTTACATTGCTGTTTTAATATATTTCAAATTATGTTAAGTGGTGCATTTTAGGTGGAATTGAGATGGGAAATGGGTTAAGATTCAAAGGAGGAAATATAAACACGTGTGGACGGATAGAGACAAGAAAAATTTATTATGGGGCAAAAAAGGGATTGTGGGATTTTTACAATAAAGGGGAGACAATCACAGGAAGAGTTCCAACAAATTAGGATTAGTGATTGGGGAGGTAATCATCAAGTGAGAAATTCTAATTTTATTTCAATAATTATTAATATTTTTTATATAATTTTAGGATTTAATTGCATTCATTGATATTGTATATACTATTTTTAATCGATTATAAAAGTTGTCTTCTCGCGAGAAAATGGCGACTATTCGAAATCATATGCGTTTTTTCGTTACACATTTATCATTCAGTGAAGTGTTACATCTAAAAAAAAACGTTTGACCATTTCAAATCAATCCAAAAATATTCGCCGATAATCTCTAAAGACACTTATTCTTATAAGCCCATTTTGGTGATTTTTTAGTTAAATAATAGAATATCTTGTAAGAATTATAGTTTTTGGTCAAAGGTATTTTTTTCATTTTTTAATACCCTTTATCCAATTTTACCTTTTAATCTAATGGCTTTTTCCTTTACATTTGGGCCACAAATTGCCCCAGTTTCTACTACAGTTTCAGATCGTTAAGCAATCTAACATGCACGGTTCCTTGTTGCACGGTTGTAAAGCTATTCCAAACGAAATCGCTATCTAATTTGGACCCAACAGAGATTGACGTCTAAATGCGCACTATAAACAGATATGTCCTTGGGCGGGAGTTGCTCGGACTATTTATCCTGTCTTGACAATATAAAAACCGACTTCGAAACCTAGTAGATGCCTTTTTTCTTCCTTGCAACCTCTTTTCCGAGAGAAGAGACGGGTCGAATTTATCTCTGATCTGTCATTATTTTTTGGTGAGTGTTTTCCTTAATGCTTTACTCCAAGCTCTGAAACTGCCATTTTGTAAAAGCAGAAATCCTTCCGCCATGATGACCAGCATACATCAGATACAAATAAGCAACAATTTAAAGAAATTAGAAATCATTGAAAGAGTTTAATAGCTACAAAATACGCTGCAAAATCATTAGAAAGACAGTGAGTGACAAGCCTAACAAAATAATTTTATTAAGTTTTGTATCATTCAATATAGGAAACCTAAAATAAATCCAGCGTATAAAACTGATGAAAATGCGAGAGTAAACGCTTCTTTTTTTAATTTTCGACGCCTAAAACTAACGCTCCTCTGTAGTCGACATTTTGAATGCAAATTTACATATATAACTCATCTGTTTGCCGGTGGGGTTTTACTTGATTGTCGTTTCTAGCTTCACCGGTGTTGCCGAACAATTGTTTGTCGGGAAGAGTTTCTTGATTTGTCATGCGAACAACTGCAGCTCCACTGGTATGGTCAAACAATAACAAAAACGACCATACATACCTCATTTGTGTGGATCTCTTCTGTTTGGTTTATTTCCAGTTAAGCTCATTAGTCGTTTGTGCTGTGATGTCTGCTTGGGTAGTGACAAATGGCATGCAAAAAAGAACTTAACTATTTATTATATATATATATATATATATATATAATAAATATATATGGACAGTTACTGCGGACTTTTGAGGGAGACTTCTGATAATGACGTTCTTGAAATATAACTTATGTAAACATTCTTTGATGTCTATCTTCTTCCTTTTACCTGTTGTAAAGACATTATGATGCCTTCTTTCTTTCAAGAACAAGTAATCTCATCTTTCAACGGTAATACTATTTATTTCATCTCCAGATTACTTATAAAGAGATAAACTTTGTTTATCACAATGTTATCAAATTACCACGTGTTAAACAACGTATACTATAGTATACATTATACATTCATAAAAAGGTATTACATTACAAGTTGGGCTACCTTAGCTGATTCTTTGCAAAGGAGTAAGGGATGCTCACCTTCGTCTTCCAACGGAGACACCAAAATATGTGTACACGGCATGCTGATCAATCGAAATAAAAAAAGATTATTTATTAAATATGTTTCTTTAAAAATTAATAAAAATTCAGAAGCCTTAAATCATAATTCTGTAGAAAAGTTTTTTTTTTTTTAATTATTAATAATTCAGGAAGCTGTTCAATCATTATCCCATAGATAATTTTTAAAAAATCTTTAAGAATCAGAAAACCATTTTTGTATCATGTCCACAAATATTTTTTCTTTAAAAATTGTAAAAACAAATTACGAAACATTTCAAATCTAATGCTCGAAAATAATTTTTCCCTAAAAATTGTTGAGAATTCAAGAAACATTTGTGGCAAGCACGAATAAATGATAACTGAATAAAAGAAATGGTAAAATGTTCAATTCCAAAAAGTGATTCATCGAACAGAAACATATCTCTGTCTTCAGTGTAATAAACGATAAGCAAGGCATACATCCTGACCCAAGTAAAAATGTTTGACATTCATAGAATGGTAAAGCGAATAGATAAGAGATCCAGGAGTGATTCATCGAACAGAAACATATCTCTGTCTTCAGTGTAATAAACGATAAGAAAGGCATACATCCTGACCCAAGTAAAAATGTTTGACATTCATAGAATGGTAAAGCGAATAGATAAGAGATCCAGGATTTTTTGTTCAAATTCAATACCACTAGTAAATTATATGAAACCTGGTAGAAAAAAGCAGCACCACACCAGCAACTACTAAAACAAAACGTGACATACGTGTGAGATGAGAGTTACCAAAACATCATGGAGAGCATGAAAGATCTGATAAATGATGATGTAACACTACAGTATTATAATAGCAATGCACCAGAAAAGTTCGGGAAATGCTAGTTGTATGTTTGGGAGTTAAAAGTTTCAGAAATATTTATACGACAGAAGTTTTCACGTCAATATTAATCACAAGCCACTGACAATGTTCTTTAATAAAAATAATACTTCGACATCTCCGAGTCTTTATAGATTGTTTCAAGGGTACAACATCACCACAGAATGTAAACTTGGGAGAATACTTATCTTATTGGGTTCCTTGAGTCATTTTTCTAATCTTGAGATGATCATTCATGGATGGTTCGACACCCCGTGAAAGGTACACACATAGCTACGTGAGATCTGACACAAGCTCAATAGATATAACTAACATAAACAATGAAGTTTTCAAATAAGCCAGCAGTACTAGAGTTTACTATAGCATAATGCGTCAACCAAACCAGTTGACTATCTAGGGACAATATTTTCTCATTGGATACTGAAAACTGTCTGGTCATTGCCGATAAATACAAAAAAATGCATAGTTGTACCCAAACTTCCAACTTCAAGAACATCGCATAATACCGGAAGTCCGCATCAGATTGGTGTTTAAGGCACGTAACATCATCTCATTGCCCCAAATCCAACAGTCCTGTTGAACAGCAAATTCAATCAATAAAAACGCAGTAAAAAGCTAAAAAGCTAATAAATCTATTAAACTGGCGTTGTAAGCGCCCGGAACAAGGCAATTTAATTAGAATTTGCATAATGGTGCTGGAATACTTTTAATAGAAGGGCAAACAACACATGGCATATGTACACAACAGGCCTGAAAGTGGAGCTGATGTCTTCAGTCGTTTAAATGTAAGGTTGTAATCACAGAAAGATTAACATGGCAGGAATGATAGAGATCTGCATCCATAGTTGTATAAAAATTGACAGCAGATCATCATATAAGACCACATAACCAAACGCTGGAATGCCTTGCTAAGTACAAAATGATTGTGAGAAAATCAGAACCTATATAGTTAAACAAGTTGAATGTGATGTGGCTTATCGTAGTGAACACCCGCTCTGTGAAAAATTCAACATCATTTGAAATAAATAATAAAACTTATGATTAAAACGAGGATAATCACTGTCAACCATCTGAAGGGGCAACATGATTAGATCTGAAAGGGAAGAGATACTTCTCAACCGATACTCACTCAACTCTATTAAATTGCTAACAAAATTTAACTATTTAAATATGGCGTGACCGCCTTAGGGGGTGGTAGAGCTCCCCATTGTGGGAGATTGCGACCCCCCGAAACACTGAGTAAGGAAAAGAAATTATGCTGGTGTTGTATGTTAAGCATTATTGGGTGCCTGGGCAGCGGCGGGTAATATAGCTGAAAGGATGAATTTATTGTGTTTTTGTAAAACGAACCTATTTTATTGTTTGAGAAAAAATGACAAGAGATGTCATTTTAAAGCTAGAACGAAATATAATTTCGTTCTTAGCTTGGCGAAATCCGGCATAAGAACGTCTGGCTGCGAGTGCGAGGTTAGCCGTGGTCAAATGGTCAACCCCTGTGAGCGTGTGAATGAGATTGAGCTGTGATCACAGGTTCTCAGACCGGGCAAGGCATCGGGACGTCCCCGAAAGACGTGCTGATCAATGATTGGTTTAGCAGCTTACCCCCAACTAACCCTCCCTCGAAATATAAGCAAATGCCGCGCAAAAATTAGCAAATTGGTGCTGAATCTCGAGAGAAGAACACTAACCTAGAGGGACGCCCCCCCTAGTCCACTATAGAGAACAAAGAATAGGATTCTGGACTGTTTTTATGTGTAACGAGATCGAACTGAACAATTGTACATATGTAAAACACTTGTCAATTTCGTGAATTAACTTTAGTAGACTAGAAACTTTGGTGTTTGTTTTCTTTCGGTATCTTAAACCGACAACGAGGCTTGCAACACAGAAGAATCTTGTGGAGAACCCCCGGAGGAAGGACAGTCACGACTATTGTGACTTCGGCAATTTAATGTACTTTATTATTATTTAAATAGCGAGCTGTTAACAATTTTTGTAAATTTGTAAGATAGTGATAAATGAAAAACCCACTGCATTCACAAGTGTCATTAAAATTATATGGAATAACATAATGTCTTAAACTATATTTTAAATATATTTTAGATACAGCTGTTGTATGCATACGTGTTATGAAGTTGCGAGACTGTTGAAAATACCCTACCTTTTGGTAGCATTTAAAACAATATCGCCACAAATGTTGTTTATTAATATAAAATAATAAATAATACCTAATACTGGTACAGATCTTGTCTTCGATTGTGTATTGTAGGTGTAGGGCCGTTTAAAATATTCGGCTTCTTGGCAGTAAAACAAAACATTTGAACGGAAATCATAAAAAAGAACACTATAATGTAGTTTATTCATATGAAAACAAAAACAGAATTTTACAATTAGATAAGCTGAGATAAACACTAGCAATTCAGTAATATTTAAAAGTATGATTAAATACAAAGCTGTTTTATTAAATACTGTTGAAAAAATATACAAGGAAAATTACAATGGATGAAAATTAAAAGAACCTGTTATTACTTAATAAATAAAGAAAAATTGGAGAAGATTCTTTTGATGCATATTATCTACAAATATTTGTAATGGAGGTTATATGGCTTTCAAAATATCCGGCATATTTACTCGTAAATAAAGACATGTAAAAGTTATAAAAATGACAATTCAATTTAGTTTATTAATGTAAAAAAAAATAATTCGATGTTACTAATTTAATAAGCGTAGACTACAGTGATAATTTAAATAATAAAATTACAAAGGGTCGATGCATATAAAGCAGTTTCATTTCAATAATATTGTTAAAAATATAGGAAAAATACAATGGATCATTATTTAAAAACTTATTGTTTCATAAGTAAGAATACAAAGGGAGGCAGTCGCTAAGAATTGAAACGGCTTGAAAAGCTTTTAAACATGTCAGCCCTTTACATTGACCATATACGAAAAAAAAATGGATTATTATTTAAAAACTTATTGCTTCATATTTCATTATCTTAAAAGCAACAGAAAATATAAAAAGTAAAATAATTGCTAGAATGAGTTTCACATAGACGTAACGAAGTCTTAAAACTGGTATCTACAAGATCATGTATTTAAGCTTCAAGAATGTGATATGACGTTTGGCATCGTGTTAAGGGCTTGCAACAAAAGTTTGCAGAGAAGTCCTATATATTAAAATATGGTTAAACAAAACGATAAAAGTGTTACACTGAAATAAAATGAATAAGGAACCTGAGGGTCCCTTCCTTGAGACCGTTCAATGAACCTTTAAATACCTCATCAGGAAATTCAGTGTCATTTATTGCTTTACATCAAGGCTTCTATTCTTGAAAGCCTTGTGTGGTTTCAAGTTTTTCAGGCTATTTTTGTTGCAGTTTTGGTTATTTTCCTCTTATCTATGAGAAAGTTTTAATTAAAATACTTGGCAAGTTGCGTCAAGGAAAAAGTAAGAAATTCTCTCATAAAGCATTTGAGTTTTAATCCATACCATGTGCAAGTTACTCTGTTGTCTTATCAACTTTTGTTAGCAATCAGATCGTTCTCATTATTGGCTCATCTCTCACAATTTGCTACTTTTAGGCATTTCTTAACATGGGAGTTGGCCATAGATAATGTCGACTATAAATAAAGTGAATACTAAAGAGGTGGTACTAAGATAGAATATTCTATTTGGTATGAGAATTATCTACTGTGGTGAGACATGTTTATGTTACTTCCTTTACAGTTATAATCGGATTAAACATTCACCATTGTGTCTATGTAGTACAAAAGCCATTTCAACATGAAAATTTCAATGCAAGGTATATTGTAGAGGAACCAAATATTTCAGTATTAGCTACAGACATATACAAGTGTTCAATAAAGATTCTTATCTACAACTCAAGACAACATCACTGAGATGTTGCCATATTCCTCATAAAACCCAGTTATATTATTTTATAAGACTATGATTTCTCTTATGTGTTGGCATGTGTTTTCTTATATTTGAACTGTGACAATGAATACATACAAATCTTAAAGGCATACACCTATTTTTGTTTTATTTTATTTCAGTTAAAGTTCGCAGAAATCAAGGGACCTACAACTTATGGCTAACACTTGAACTCTATATGACATACATGGATATTTGAACGCTCTATTAAAATTCTTTATCTCTTAAACACTGAGTTAGTAAAGAAATATGGAACATAATTTTCCTCTCCCCAGTTAATCATTTTCATATGTTGTAGTACATTTTTCGTTTTGGTCTCTTAGTCTTACTGGATGTAAGGACAAGATTTTATCTACTCTGGTGAAGTATCGAGCTTCGTGCTAAAACTTGAGTATCAGTTGGAGAATGTGCACCATTCCTCGTAAAAGCGAATGTGGATTAGCCACAGAAAGGAGATCTAAGTTTGTCTTCAAATACTATGTGGTTTTTAATATTTGGTAAGAGTTTACTTCCAAGGAAAAGTATCCTCATGCTAGGTTGTGCTGACAAACCATTGTACAGAGAGACTATGGAAACTTGAGGATAGTGTTTAGTAGGCATTCAAGTTCTCTCTTTGTTTTAATATTCTTATCACTTTGTTTTCGCTGATGATGGGGCATTCTACCAGATGCCAAACATTCTCCCATTAGTTCAGTTACTCCAACCGAGAGATCTTTTTAAGATTTTAACCATCCCTTTAATTGCTATTGTTTGTATTTCTCTTGCACTTGGTTCACCGGGTATATTATTTTTTCATTAGCCCGGTTGCTCCTATGACTGGTATGATTAAGATTCCAGTTTCTTTTCATGACGTATATAAGTCCTTGGTATTTTGTTATTTTCTCCCTCTTTGCTCTGTTAAAGCCAGTATCATTAGGGACGCTTACTTCAACTAGGGTTGCCACTCTCTCAAGCTTATCCCATATAACAATGTTAGGCTTAATAGCCCCATTTCTAGGTATGTAGCTGCAGGAATTTCGTATTCATAGTGGATAGTGTAGGTCTTATTTCCAACTATTCTTTCTGGTATATGTTCTCAAGACTTGCTCCTTCATTGGATATTCAAGTTTTTACAGATTTTCCAGCGGAGATATGTACACACTTCATTGTGTCGCATTGTATAATAGCCGTCCCCCAACAGAACTTTACAACAAGATGTTTGGTGGCTCACACTCTCTACTTCTGCATGGTAGAACTGTTATATAGTTATTATTATTAGTATTAGACGATACCACTTGTGCGTGTATGTTACGTGAGTTCTTATTAGTAAAGATATGAGTCTTAGTGAGAGTTCTTGTCTTATTACATATGATGTTGTATCTTAGAGAGAGAGAGATGTTGTAAGAGAGATTGTTCGTTTATAACTATTCCTATATTTTAAATGTTCATTACTTAGACGTGTAGATATGAAGAAAGCTCTTAGAATGATGAGATAGTGTTCAGACAGTCTTAGTGTAGATATGATGTAGATTCACATTGTGGATATGAGATGTCGAGACGTGTATGTAATGACATTTTATAACACAGACATATAATAACAATACAATTTACCTTTTTGTAGAAATCACAAACACAAAGATGAGCTTTATCACAAAACACATGATGAATTTATTTCTTCACGACCGGTCGTGGTTTCCTCATCAAGAATTCAAAGTTCACATTTTAGTTTCAAAGTGACGTCTTGCTTCCTAGACGTTCGAATTACAAACTCCAGACTCTCTCTGAGTTTCTCACTGACTGCTTCCCCGACCAACTAACTCTCACTTCCTATATTGAGAAATCCATGCATCCCGGCCACGTGAGCAAAATTCACATGTTTCAACATGCGCGACTTTGCACGTTTCCGACATTGATTTCCCAATAACCTATTTTTTCTTGTGTTGTTTCCACAAAGGAATTCAACCTACATATCTAATTTATTTAACCCATATTTTATTATCCACATTCTTTTAACAATTGAATAGTTTATGTACTATTTATTTCATCCGAATTAACAATTTACTGGACATTCCGTTTAAGCCTATTTTTCTTTAAAACTTATGTCCAAGGTTCGATTTCTGCTTTCTCTTATTTTCATTTTAAGTAATCTCTCTATTTTTATACTTACATGAACAGGGGACAGCCCTTATCATGTAACAGAACCTGCACTTGTTATTGCTGAGACAACTCATCTTTTTAAAAGCATTGGTCATCAAGCCTTGATCTTGAGCAGCCATAATCATTCTATCCTGATAATAGTAAAGAGATCCTTTATTTAAGCCAATCTACAGAGCCTTCTTTATTATCTTGATATTCCTGTGATTGTTCATCCAGGAAATATTTGGTTGGTTGGCCTATTCTTTCAATTTTCAGAAATTAAAGATCTTAGTGTATTTTTGCTGACTCTTTTGCGCTATTTCTGTTGCGGGGTTGCTTTGTTTCTGTCTCATTTGTAAGACAGTCTTGTGCAAAATGTTTGTCCAGTTTTGCGATAGAAGTAGTTTTAGTGGGTGTCTTTTCTTGGTGTTCCTATATATTTTAAGGTTTGTATTCTGAGAGCTTATCAGATATTACCTAGTGCTCACAATAGTGGCTCAGTGTTGATGATTAATCTCTGACAAAACCTGCTCCTCTTTGTAGATACAGTCTTGGTAGACACAGGTTTCTGTACATCACCCGGTATGATGTTAACATTTTTCTTGTTTTAGGGTCTAGCCTATTAATGTCTCTCTGTGGCCAGTCAACAATGCGAAAGTTATACATCACCACTGAAATAGCTAGTTGGTTGAGGGTAGTCACTTTGTTTGAGTTTGTCAGTTGTGTTTTGCGAATTCTTCTGACACGGCACACATAGTATTTGCTTATTTTTCTCTTATTCTGCCATGCTGTATTGCATCGTTTACTTCTATGCCAAGATATTTGTATTTTTTCTGCTCTTCTAATCTCTAATCTCCGTATCCTCATCAAGCTGTATGTTTTCAATGTGGATCTTCTTTCCAGTTCTGATGGCGCACTTGACACATTTATCCATATCCCATAATAATGTCAACTTTTCTTCCCTCTGCCATCTAGCCTTGTCTTTGTGTTGTTTCCTCTTCCCAAATGTCTAGTGGGCCTTCATGTTTCTCTTTCATTCATTCAACTCCCATATGGGTTTGCATGTGCCTTTTCAAATGAGAGATCTGTGAAAATGCAGATTTACAAACATGACAATTAAACGGTTTCTCTCCAGTGTGTGTTCGGATATGATTTCTTAAAGAAGAATCTTGTGAAAATGTAGATCCACAAACGTAACAAGAATATGGTTTCTCGCCCGTGTGTGTTCGCATATGATTTTTTAGGGAAGAATCGTGTGAAAATGCAGATCCACAAACTTGGCAAGTATAAGGCTTTCCTCCCGTGTGTGTTAGCATGTGGTATTTTAGATGAGAACTCTGAGAAAATGCAGCTTCACAAACTTGACAAGAATGAGGTTTTTCTCCTGTGTGTGTTAGCGTATGTTTTCGTAAACTAGATCTCTCTGAAAATGCTAAGCCGCAAACTTTACAATCATATGGTTTTTCACCTGTGTGTGTTTTTATGTGGTTTCTTAAATGAGAACTCTGTGAAAATTTAGATCCACATACATGACAAGAAAATGGTTTTTCTCCAGTGTGCGTTTGCATGTGTTTTTTTAAAGAAGAATTTTGTGAAAATGTAGATCCACAAATTTGACAAGAAAATGGTCTCTGTCCTGTGTGTTTTCTCATGTGAATTTTTAGATAATAGTTCATGGAAAACTTAGCTTCACAATCTTTACAAGAAAACGGTTTCTCACCAGTGTGTGTTCGCATATGTTTTTGTAGATGAGAACTTTGTGTAAATGCAGATCCACAAACTTGACAAGAATAAGGTTTCTCGCCTGTGTGTGTTCGTTTGTGCGTTTTTAGATGGAAACTGTGTGCAAATGCAGATCCACAAACGTCACACGAGTAAGGTTTTTCTCCTGTGTGTGTTAACACGTGCCTCTTTAGTCGGTCACTTTTAGAAAATGTAGATCCACAAATTTGACAGGAATAAGCTTTCCCTTCTGTATGAGTACGTATATGTTTTTGTAAGGCTGAATTTTGTGAAAATGTACACCCACAAATTTGACAAGAGTAAGCTTTTTCTCCAGTGTGTGTGTCCATTTTATATGTTAGAAAAATATTTTTATATTTACAACAATGTACTTTCACCATGCAGTTTTGAAAATTTACTTTTAACAGAATAGGACTCCACTGAATTTAAAAATACATATGTTTTCCTTATGTGGATATGTGTAGTTATTTTTAAATGTCTTCAATAGTATCATGTTTTTCACAAAAAATATAGCAGCCCTCATTTAAAGTCGACAAACGACTTTTCTTTTCTCTCGTCTGTGCTGAATTGGAAAACCATTTAAATATGAGTCCTCTACCTGTAAATAAAAGACAAAGACATTATATTAACAGAACATTTATAGTTTAAATAAAGCAGGGTAAATTGTCACTTCTGATTAATTACATCATTTCTGTATGAAAATTTCGTAAAAAACAATTTTTAGTGTAATTTTTAAATTTCTTTCTTAAAGTAATACTTTTTATTCATTAATAATTTTATTTGTTACCATTCAATTAGTTAAACATTTAACCATTGACATTTAGATTCCAATATAATTTTATTAAATCTTTAAAGTCATTGCAAATTATATATTTTAGCATTATCTAATAAAGAAATGTTCTTAAAAATACGTAAAAACAAAATACATATTTCTTATTGTGTAAATAATGTATATTCCTTGTGTTGTAAATAAGAAACATTTGTACTAAATACTCGTCAATAAAATGGATAAAATTTTTAACATTTTTAAGGTATTTTAAAAGCTTATTTCCATTTATCTGTGAGAATTTAGAATAAAAATCAGGTAATATTTAGTTGCACAGGGAATCTTGGAAAAAACTTGGAAATGATTTAAGAATTCATCAAGGTATATTTATTATTGCATTACATTACTAGAAGGACCTGTGTACCAGCGTTGCATGATGGAGGTATGACATAACACCAGTACATACTTGTTAAAGAAGTCCCCCTCCAAAACAAAATAAACTAGAGTTGTTAGAGAAGGCCACTCCTGGATCTGGAAAATAGCTGGCATCATTAAGCATGGTTATAATGAAATCATTTGTCTTCCACTGTCGGATGCAGTGGCAGCTATCAGAAATTTTTGGCTCTAATTGATTCTGATAGTGGTTACTGACGATTAGTGCTGGTTCCAGGTGATTACTTAAGTGCAATGATGTTTACCGATGGACACTTGCTGCCTTTGCAATTGAAATTCATGGATAGCCATGATAACATTTATTAGAATGCTTCTAAATAAATTTGTCTTTAACCGTTGAGCACTGACATACATAAGCTGTAACTAGATAACTTAGGCGAGGATTGATGGTCACTGGCAGTGAATGTTGTACTGACACGGTTACTAGTATTTACTGGTGGACCTTGCCTGCATTTACAACTGTCATTGTATTTACCAGCATACATTGAGAACTGGGGAGCATGACTATCAATCTCCGTTGAACTGCTCTTATATGAATTTGAAGTGGTTACTTTTTGTTACTGGATGCCACTGGCTTTCTCTGCAACTATCGATCATGACCAGTGTCAGACTTCATTGAAATGAAATCCATTGTGGTCACCATCATTTCTAGACAGGAGCGGGTAAGGGCAGACGGTTACACATTTTCTGAAACCTTACACAAAAAAAAAGTTCAATTGTCGCTAATTGTCTCCAAAAACATTTTAATTAATCATTAATTTCCTATTTAATCGTTTTTCATAATTTTGGATATGTTCGTTACAGTGCCATGACAATTGAGTAGATATTATTCGTTTTAATTATAAGTCAATATTCCAATTTTCGAATTTTACTTGATTAATGAAGCACCAAAATGTTTTCCGTATGATCAGTTTCAAATAAACTATATAATGACACATATAATTCGATAGAATGTGTTAAATAAAAGATAAAGGTTGTAGATAATCCAATTAAAAATTCAAGATAGTGACTGAAAAAGCAGCTCTGCAGGAAATCTGTGACAATAAATAAAGAAAAAATAAATAAAACTATGTTAATAACATACCAATATTTTTGAAATGTAAAAATTCATTTAAAATTATTTCAATATTTACCTCGTGAACGAGATGGATAGATATTTTAGATAAAATTTTTATTAGTGAAACCACAGTTACAAAACCCACCATATTGAAATTATTGAGACTGGATGTAGTTTGATATGCAAATGACTGTATATCGATGAGACTACACACAAAATGACGTAATAAAACACCTTATTCAGTTAACTTGTATGTAGAAAGGCGGCTGTTTGTAAATGAAGAATTTTGAATGGAATTTGGTTGTATTTGTTGAAAAAAATTGTCGCTTTTAAACGAACAAGTTAAAATTCAATCAAGTTGTTGTTTAAAATGAAGAACTGTATAAAGATGTCGTCACTTTGTAGTAAGGGCTAGTTGTGTCTAGCTGAGCATTGTGGACTAGCAGGGAGACGGGTGGCTAGGGAAGAGACTAGAAGGGATTCGAGTTTGAGTTAATCTTTAAGGACCAGCGGGGTGTAGTTTGATATGCAAATTACTACATATCAATAAGGCTACACACAAAATGACGTAATAAAACACCTGAAGTCAAGATGGCAGTTGTTGAGTTTGGTAGAACCGAGCTGAACAGATCGGAATTCATAATGTTATGCGAATGCCGACAAGAGTCCAATTTTATTTGATTACACTGGAAAAATGTTTTATAGTATGAAATCCCTGAAGCAGGATAGGGGTCTCTCTACTGGTAAAGTGCTTTAGTAAAATCTGCACCTGTTGAGAGGCATGATCTGCCTGGCCGGCTGTCTCATTCTAATGGATTATGGGTACTTTTGGAGACTGAATCCAGTCGATTGTGCTGCTATCTGGCACGGCTGGCAGAAGATAATAATTCAGGTGACCCGGTTAAAATAATATGACATACATGGGCCCGGTGAACCCATTCTCGATTTCCATTTTAGTCTTGTATCTGTAAAACAAAATCTTTTGACTTCTCAACATCAAACGTCCCAATCCAAGGCAGATGGGAATTATACATTATTGCAGACTTTGGGTGATGTAGTAAGATTTTGTAGTTAACCTGTATGGGATCGTTGAAATGTAGGTGGCTTAGACAACAGTCATTTTCGTGGTTGGTCTCATTGCTTACAAGTGCCACTCTATTGTGTACTTGTCTTAGTAAATATTTACATGCATCTCATAGGCTGTGGGAGTATTTGCTGTAAATGTCTGTCAGTTATCTATGTAAGTCCTACGTTTGGGTGTCAGCCAGAAATGACATATAAAGGAGACTCATGTTGCGCTGCAGATCATGGCAGTCATCAACAACACGATCGAGTTCAGCATGTCTGTCCATTCACAACATTGGTCCTCACACAGCATGAATAATGCATTTTTTAGGATGTGGTGCTGTCTCTCATGTGTTTCCAGAACTTTGGGGCCTTCATGTGCAGTGCATCTCCTGCTGGATAAAAGTCAGTTCACAGAACAATTCTTATGTCTGTAAAGGCCACTTGCTGCATCTAATTTCTTGCTCATGATATTGCTGTGAGGTGGCGGCTGAAGCTGTTAAGTAGTGGTAGGATTTTTTTTTATGTGTGTGAGGCAGAATATATGAATATAACAGATTTATCGCAATATAAAATAGTTTTTAAAAACCTTTTTTGCATTGGTATTTGAGAGCTTATAATTTTAATTAATATCACCATTGGATTTATCACAATATAAAAATAGATTAAAAATATTCTTTATTGAATTGGTATTTGAGAGCTAATAGTGACCGGTAAATTTATGGAATGTTTATGGAGTCTATGAAAATCTAGCAAAAATCTAATCAATATAAAATTTTCACTGATTATATAGAGAATGCACTTTATATGGGTGAACCTTTTTTCATATTCGTTGTATATATTTTTGGAAACTTCATACCCCACCTTCTCATTTCTTCCTTGTTTGACCCATTAAAGTCAAAGCGATACACTACGCACACACTCATTTTGTGGTAAGAAGGTGAATGTGTAGAAAAGCAACAACAAGAAAAATTCACAAGATGCCTTCGATATCAGAGATTGAAATCCGAAATTTAAATGTGTTTATTTTTTTTTTAAATCTTTTGTGTTTCGAAGTGTGAGATTCATTGAATAGTTTATCAATAATTATTATCTTTCAGATGAGGATAAAAATATATTTTTTTTATGAAAACGCTAAAATAGGAATATTTTGAATCTTTAAAAATAAATTAAAAGTTTTATTTTAGAATGTGTTAAACTTTCCATGTACCAGTACATAAAAAATGATTTAAAGAATCGATACCAAAAAATTTTTTAGAAAGCAGGGTGTGAAAATTATAAGTATTAATTTTATCTGCATATTACTTTTTTTTTCAAGATACTGTAGCCTGTTACGGTTTACAAAAAGTTGTTTTCTCCCTTTTGGAAAATTCACTACAATTATGACGACATGGATTTCAATAGACGATGGTTGTGAAATCCCAACAAGTTGCATCCCCCCAGAGGGTTACCAAAAACGGCCCTTTTAAGGGCAACCTAATTCTAATGAACGTCTTTGTCAACTTCATCTATGCAATAAAGAATTGGGGAAGATATAGTATGATCTAGTTTATGGAAAAAGAATGTGGCTCATTGGTTATTATTAATTAGAAAATAAGAAAGGAAAAATGATTTTAATCATGACATTAAAAACTGACTAAATTTGATATTAAAACTGAGAAATATAATGCCAAAAATGTATGTTTGATGTAAAAATAGAAAAAAAGGAGTTTTTCTTTACTTTACTTAGTTTTTCTTAATAAGTATTAGGAAAACTTTTAAGCTTGATTGATCAATTATTATGAAGGAAAAAATTATAAAGCTAAAAATAACAGATTTGACCCTTAATAGCGTTTGTAATTATAATTTAATTCAATTATTTTTTTAAAATGTATGAGCCTATCTAGTTACATTTAAATTAATGATAATGCTTAAATTAATATTTAGACACAACTGGGTTCCCATACCTAAAATCCAAGATGACGGCGGTAAGCTCATGGTTCCTAAAATGTATGGGCTCGTGTTAAATAATTGTATTATTTGAATTTATTTAAATATAAGGTAATTATATTCTAATATTTTTGCATATTCTTATAGCCAATCAAAGAAAGCTTTATTTAAACATAAAAAGGTTAGTTTACTTGATTCGAAAACCTTAAAAAAATATTTGTTTTGTTTACAATTGACGAAAAAGTATCGTAATTTGAAACAATAAGAATAAAATAATTTTTACAGAAACATTATGAACAAAGCCACTAAAGTCCGTATTAATGAATTCGATATAACTCTAAGAAAAAGCAATTTCTCGAACTACCGATATTACCATTGAATTAAGCATTGCTTATTTAATATTTTCACTAAAAAAATTATAATAGCAAAAATATTTCTACTTTTTTTAAATTATAGATTTCGCATAATTTTTATATGCAAGATTTTAATAATTTCCTTGCTCGCAAGAATGTGAAACTTTCGCTGTAACATGATTTTTATATAATATTGGCCAATAATTAAAAAAAAAATAATTTAAAAATAGGGACATAGAAAAATAACTAAATTAAAAAATGGTAAAATTCATACAAACATTTACAATAAAAATGTATGGATGCCCATATGGAGGAAAAATAACCCAGCACCCCTCCTTCCTTTTAATTACATGACATCATTCTCAGACAACTTTTCGACTGTCTCAGATGTTGGGCCTCCGTATATTCCGTATTTCCAAAAGTATGGTTTGTTGTGATTTTGTGAACGACAAAAACACTCGGCTTGGGGGTCTAATTCACCTATTTTTTTTTGTGCAAACAATATGTTTTTGGGGTTTTTTTTTATTCATTTAATTCAATATATTAGGATTTTACTTCACTAATTATCTTTGAAATCGACCCAGTAAACTAATATTTATCTTTTAAAGGATTTTTGCAATGAATTTATTTAATTTCCAAATTTAGCTGACTTGGTTAACTCGCCATGAAAACATTTTTCATAACCTTTTTTTTCACGAGTACAAATATTTTTTTTCTTTGGAAAATTAAGTGTAGTCCCGAAATCTTTCAAATACAATCAAAACGTATTCGGAAACCTACAAAAAAAAATTATGATAAATCGGCTTTCAAAACTGGGTCCTCCTATCCTTATTCGTTTATTTTTGTCCGTACCTAATTAATAGATATATCACAATATAAAAAAACACCTTTATTGACTTGGTATTTGAGACCATAGACTTTTGATTAATATTTGTGGAGAAAGAAGTGGCTTACCGTTAAAGCGGCTGCGCGTTTGTGCCTGCAGAGCACAAATTGAGAGTCATGATGGCGCCTGCATGCGTTTATGTGGAAAAAAGTCTCATGAAATCTCGGGGAATCTTGGAGAATCTCGTACCCTGATTCCATAAATAATGAAGAAAGGAAAGCGGGAGGACAGACGATTTTTAGTCACTAAAGCGAATGGACGTGTGTAAAAGAAGAGGTAGAAGGAAAGAGTGTGGTGAACGAAACAAACAACAACTCGGTTGAAAGTAGAGTTGTAACGAACACAATATCATTATTGGATTTATACCAATACAAAAAATAGATAAAAAAAAAACAAAAAAAAAACTTTCGGGTTTGTATTACTGTACACATAGATTCGAAAAAGTTGTCAAAAAACAAATATATAACAAATAAATGTTATCAAAGGCAAGATAAGTTACTTTTCTACCAAACTGGATATATTTTTCGTGTTTTTATTCAATGTAACATGTTTATTTAGCTCGAAAAGCATACAGTGTTTACCGATGTATTGGAAAATTCAAAATTGCGCCCGACACTCTCTTTAACACGGTAAGTTCAGGAAAAGGTGTTATAAATAATAAACAAGACAAAATACTGTTAGAAATTCGCTCATTATATGTTACCGTGACATAACTTGACATATATTCGGTGTTTTTTTAATAGTATTTTATCTAGTTTTTTATTTATAACACCTTTTGCCAAACTTACGATCTTAAAGAGTGTCGAGCGCCATTTTGAATTTTCCAATACATCATCGGTAAACACTGCATGTTTTTCGAGCTGAATAAACATGTTACATTGAATAAAAACAAAAAATGTATCCAGTTTGGTAGAAAAGTAACTTATCTTGCCTTTGATAATCTTTATTTCTAATATATTTGTTTTTTAACAACTTTTTCGAATCTATGTGGACAGTAATACAAACCCAAACTTTCTTATTGACTTGGTATTCGAGAGTTGATGATTTTGATTAATATCATTATTTATCGCCATGTCAATAAAACAACAAAAAAGAAATAAGTGCAAAAGATTCACTCTGAAATGTAATCAACATAAACAAATAACAAATCGATAATTTACGACGGTTGATGTCAAATATAACTAAAATACAAAACTGTAAAAAAATCGGTGTTTGTTAAAAAAAAAAAAAAAAAACACTTGTGCAGTTTATTTTCAAGCAAATTTAAAAGCCAATCTTATTATTGGAAAAAAGAGGACATTGTTCACTATTTCCTTGCACAGACGAAACTCTTCTCTAAGTAAAACAAATGTGATGTTAAAATGCACAAGTGCAAAAATATATTGATCCGTAATTATTAAGAATCGTACACGTTAATGTAGACCGAATGTGACGTCAGCACTTTCACACAATTTATAAATAAAAAAAAACTAGAATAGTTTCGCCTAAGTAAAATAAAAAGAATAACTTTTAAAGGAATTTAATTAAAACAAATTGTTTCTAATTGTTTCATTAGATTTATTTCATTACATTTCAAAATGTATTCGGTATTCATTTACTTATATATTACATTAATTTTGATGTAGTTGCAATATTGTCCCTTTAAAGACAATTTCTTCGGCAATGTAATGTACTCTATTAAATTTCATTAAGTTTCAAACACAGCAAAAAACAAAAACAAAAAAAAAACACACACACATAAAATAAATAAAATCAATTCAGACTTACGTTTTGTTTGACAATGTACATTCAAGTTAGTTATCCGCTTTAAAGAAAGAAATGATTTTGTTAACTAAAAGTTAACGGATAGATGTCAACATTCAAAATGCGACCGGAACAGCAAGTTCGCAGAAGTTTAAAAAAGGAAACAATTTAAATAAACAATTTTCAACCATAATCGATGTTTTTATTGATTTTTTTTTTATGATTTTTATTTGTAGTTATTTTTCTATTTGAATATTTGAATTAAAAAAAATTAATTATATATGAAAATACGATTCTCGTATTAAAGACAATTTCCTCGGCAATATCCACATACTCTATGTGATTCGTGGTTATTTCATTAAAGTTTGTTTCATTAAGTTTATAAATGCATTCGGAATGTAATATTTATATATTAAACTAGCATGGGTGCCCGGCGTTGCCCGGGTGTTTGGAGGTGTATGCTGAGCAAAAAAAAGGGGTAATTTTTTAAACTTTGACCCCTATTATGACCCCTGAAAATTTATTTTTTTGGCCTCAAGATAAGTTACTTTTCTACCAAACTGGATATATTTTTCGTATTTTTATTCAATGTAACATGTTTATTCAGCTCGAAAACCATACAGTGTTTACCGATGTATTGGAAAATTCAAGATGGCGTCTTAGTCCCTCTTGAACACGGTAAGTTTGGGAAAAGGTGTTATAAATAAAAAACTGAATAAAATACTGTTAAAAACTCGCTCAATATGTTACCGTGACATAGGTTGACATATATTCGGCGGGTTTTTAATAGTATTTTTTCTAGTTTTTTATTTATAACACCTTTTCCCAAACTTACCGTGTTAAAGAGGGAGTGAGGCGCCATCTTGAATTTTCCAATACATCGGTAAACACCGTATGGTTTTCGAGCTGAATAAACATGTTACATTGAATAAAAACACGAAAAATATATCCAGTTTGGTAGAAAAGTAACTTATCTTGCCTTTGATAACATGTATTTGTTATATATTTGGTTTTTGACAACTTTTTCGAATTTATGTGTACAGTAATACAAACCCGTTTTTCGAGCTGAATAAATATGCTACATTGAATAAAAACACGAAAAATATATCCAGTTTGGTAGAAAAGTAACTTATCTTGCCTTTGATAACATTTATTTGGGTAATCTCCAAAAATACCGTTAGGGCTTACAACATGGCCGCCAGAAGAGTCAACAAAAAACTGCGAATAAAATATATAAAACTCGTAATTTCTGTTTTTAAAGTGGGTTGTCAATTTTCTTTATGAAATATACTTCCAAAATAAACTATTACAGTCGTTTAAAACATAATAGAAGTATTATTTTTTATTTTTTAAAAACAATGTTTACAAAATGTCTACGAACGTGCGTAGACATTTTGTAAACATTGTTTGGTTGCCATAACAACGTGACGGTAGTGAACGTGTGTGTGTGCGTGTGTGCGCGTGTGCTTGCTAGTACTACTATTAAGTTTGTCGGAGCGTTTGATTTCGTGTAGTTTAGTTTCGTATTTTTTTAATTTGTGAATAACAAGTTATAAAAAAATTAAACCCTTCCAAGATGGACAATAAATAAAGCCATAATATTTTATGGTAAAGGTAAGAGCGTAGAAACCATTGTTTTTTAGGAGATGTGATTATTGGATTAACCAATCAGAAATCGTCTGTGGCACACACATCTCTGTTTTTATAGATATATAGATATAGAAGATATAGATTAATGGGTTATCCGGCATACAGAGTGACCGCCCCCCCCCAAAAAAAAAACGGGCACCAACTCTAATTAGGCCCCATTTCTTAGTTTTTTGTCCGAACGAAATTTAACACTGTATTCTTTGGGGTCACCTTGTATTCCTCGAGACAAGAATTGCAAAATAATCTCTAACCCTGTATCATATAAAAGAAACCAAATTTCCCTAATGCCGGTATGTTACTATGTCAACAATTTTGAGAAGCACACGCAATATAAACAGAACTAGGTGTGTCAGAAAGTGACCTTACGAATGCGTGAAAAAATATTGAATAATTCGACCACCTCTCTTTCGAAGCTTCACTACTCGAAAAATATAATTCAAACCCTATTTTTTTTTTTCAATTAAAGGAGCAAGGACCAAGGTTTCATTAAAAAAAAAAAAACAAAAAAAACAACGTGGTTTAAAAAAAAAAAGGTTTTAAACTTCGGACTTTGGTTAAATCTTAAAAAGTTTTGTATATATATTTTCAAAAATGTTGCTCGCGAACATTCAACCATTTCTGCTATTTGACGTGTTTACAAACAACCACCGGCAATGTCAAGGTCGAACAACAGGTGTCACGTGAAATGTTAGCCAATCTTCGTCTTCTACTACAGGGTATCTAATATACTTTATTATTTATAAAATTAGCAACACCTGATGTTTGGAAAACAGCTCATAATATATATATATATATATATATATATATATATATATATATATATATATATAATTATAAAACTCAAATGACCTTGTAACTAGTGATGTATGTAACCCACTTTCCAGTTTATGACATCCGATTGCGCATGCGTGCATAAACATTAACCTATAATAACGTAAACAAATAAATGCAAATCGCTTCTTTTGCAGATTTTGTACCTGCGCACTGAAATATTAACGTTATTATTTCGAAATTATTATTTAACATGGAAAGAGTGGTGGTGGTTTGCAACTATTCTTTATTACAACTATACTGTCGCTATTTTCTTACAACTAAACAACTTGAACCCGTTGGCAAACATAAGAACAATTGTAGTAAAGCCAAGACTACTACTACTACTACTACTACTACTACTACTACTACTACTCTCTATCCGTCCCTTTTCCTTCCTTCCTTCTTTTTTTTATTTTTTGTTTACATTTCTAGATACAAAATAGTTGTGTGAGAACGGTGAATTTGTTGACACATTTATAATCTGTTTCAATACTAGTTTTATTTTATTTTATTTATTTAGGTTTTATTTTTTGCTTCAGGTGTTATTAATTATTTTTTTTAGATTTTAAGTTTCTATAAGTTCGTTGAAGGATTCCAATATGGGTTTTTCATTCTTATATTTCTCATCGGTAGGTTCATGTGCGTTTTTGCTGCTAAATGACTTTCGTCGGCGTTAAATTAATCGGAAAATCATGTTTAATTTTCGGTTTTTGAGCGATTATTCGGAAAAATAGGTAACTTTATACGAATAGGGAGGATTTTTTTTTTCATGTTTGAGTGATCCGTCCGTGATTTTTCATTTTAATATACTTTCATAGAAATGTTTCTGTTATGTCAAAAAAACTATTTTCTTTATGTCACAAGTGTCACACTCATACATGAATTCCATAGCTAATATAACATGCTGACCCAACGGGTCACAGGTTGTCTAGTTTCATTATAAAGGTTTTATTTTTGTTTGATAAAAAATAAAACAGCTCATAAACATATTAATGGGGGAGGGGAAACAGTACATAAATATTTAAAAAAAAAAACTAAAAAAACAGTCTATTCAGTTCAAATAAAGAATGTTTGAACAAAACTTCCATATTTATATTTGCATATAAAAAATTAAAAAAAGTACATTCTATACAGTTTTGGGCAGTCTTGCAGTTAAACCCGGCAAACTCGAAAGTAAGTTCAACAGCTCTAGAAACGTCACATCCAGTATTTACACCGTCAAATCATGATATTACGAATTATTAAAATTTTAAAACATATAATAAAAAATATTTAATTAATATTTAATAAAAAATATTTTTAAAATTATTTAAATATATTTTTATTTTATTTTATTTTATTACGCAGAGCAAAGTTTCACGGTTTTTAAAAAAATATTTTAATATTTAAAAAAAAAAAATTTAATTTGAGTATGAAACCGTCAAATCATGATATTATGAATTATTAATGTTTTAGCACGATATTACGAATTATAAATCTTTTCAAATATTTTTTAAATATTTAGATATTTTAAAATATTTTATTTAAAATATTTTATTTCAAGTTTTACGCTTTACACACGACAAAGTTTCACAGTTTTTTTAAAATATTATATTGTGTTCTGTTAAGACAATAAAAAAAATTCTGTTAAATAAACAGTTATAAATATATGAAAATATATATTTTTGATTCTTTTACTTTATTTAATCAAGTGGTTACTTCCAATTCGTCCAGTAAATTTTCTTAACAAAATAACATGTGATTTGACAGTGTAAAATACTGATGTGACCCACTGGGTAGCAGTGTCAGAAATTTCGTGAAAATAGTGAATAATTCCACCCCATCTTTCCAAGCTTATAACTCCTCGAAAAATGTAATTCAAGCCCTAATACCCACCCATTTATAGTTGTCGAACTTCCTTTCGAGTTTTCAGCTTAACTGCAAGATTACCAAAACTTTAATAATTCGTAATATCATGATTTGACGGTGTAAAATACTGACGTGACCTTTCTAGAGTTGTCAATCTTTCTTTCGAGTTTGCCGGGCGTAAGTGCAAGACTGTCCAGTTTTGATCATCCGTACCTAAAAATGTGTCTGGCGTAATTTCTGACAAATGGCTGTATAAACGCTGGAATGCGGAAGGTGAACTAAACCGATTTTTTTACAGTTTCAAAATTATGAAAAAAAAAAAAAGTAAATAAATATCCAAATTAAATTATATTTAAACTGCATAATAATGATGAATCCAGTACAATATTACCGAAAAATGCGTTTAATTTTTCGCCGCCAGAGAAATTCCTGTAGGTATTACAAAGAAATTACCAATACTTATTAAATATGTTATTGTTTTAAAATAAAAATGTCCTGTATATTGTTTTAAATAAATAAAAGAGTTGTCGTTTAGTTGTACAAATATCCTCAAACCAGACAATAAGTCAACACCGGTATCGAGCAGGTTTTTTACATGTTTCACTAACTTTAAATTAGTAAAATATAATCACATAATTATTGAAAATGTGATCATGTTATTAAAATTTTATTTAAATTAACCTAGTTGTATAACAAATTTAAAAATAATGCAAGATGAAGTATTACAATGATTAAATATGTTTTATTTTATAATGTAACATTAAAACATTGAACAACAAACACATTTTTGGGTAATTATGTATTTTTTGTTACTGTGCTGAAATAATAATGTTATTAGTTCGAAAGCCATTCTTAACATGGGAGGATGTTTTATAACTATTATGTGCTTACACCTTACAGTTAAAAAAAGTTATCGTGAAACTTTAATTTAACCTGAAAAAAACTATTTAAAATAGCATGATATCAAAAACGCATACGCACCAAATTTTGGTTTAATTTTACAGTAGATATTGTTCTCGGATGTTTACGATGGCAGATACTACCGTGCTACTTTTATAGTTTTTTTTGTGTGGGGGGGGGTGTATTACTGTACACATAGATTCGAAAATCTAGTAAAACACAAATATATAACAAATAAATGTTATCAACAACAAAATAAGTTACTTTTCTACCTAACTGGATAATCTTCTAGAGTTTTTATTTAATGTAACATGTTTATTCAACTCGAAAAACATACAGCATTTACCGATGTATTGGAAAATTTTAAATGGCGCTCAACTCTCTCTCTCTCTCTCTCTCTCTCTCTCTTTGATACGGTAAGTTTGGGGAAAGGAGTTAAAAATAAAATATATGGCAAATACTATTAAAAACCCACTGAATATATGTCAGCCTATGTTACGGTAACATATATTGAGCGAGTTTCTAACAGTTGTGAGATTTCTCTCACAAGGTTTTTGCCCTTGGCAGAATGGAAGAAAACAATACAGAAATTACAACAAGCTCACCTTATAACTTCAACGTAAATTTTATTAAAGTAAAAAGGTCTATGTTAGCAAAAGATGCGCCATCTTCAGCTATCTGCCATTTTTGGCTGGTAACATTCCCGAAGGAGATAATAGTTCATCTTTGATAAATGCTGGGTAGAGTTCCCGCTGATGAAGTATGCGCAGCGCAGGTCGGAGTAGCCATGTCTTCCACGAAGATGCTGCTAGCTGGGCTGGGCAGTGGGCACATATGAGGAGTCTTTGTAGAATACTGTCCAATTACGGACAAATGACAGGTCAAACAGTAGACCTTAATTTCGTCTTCACAGACAATAAATTGTAGCATTAGCGTACAGATATAACTTCGCCCTACTTTAGGGCATTGATAATTGCAATGATAAAATTCCGCTATACATTTGGGCATGTGAATCGTCTCGAAGCAACAAGTAATTTCGTAGCTTTGATTCGAGTGAGAATCCAGTCTGTTCCGCCCTGCGTCTTTTAGGAATTTGAGTCAGAAATCCACATGTGTTCAGCTCGACATCTTTCTGGAATCCAGTGAGAATTCCACATGTGTTCAACTCGACATCTTGCTGAAATCTAATCTGAAAAGGAAATTTGGCGCCGAGAGAACATTCTCGGCAACCAGTTATAACATGCAATCTGATTCGTTAAAATAAATCCGTGGGCGTCCAATAAAAAGCTTGTTTATTTCTTCAGAATTTCTTACACACTGCCAAAGAAAGGAAGAAAAAGTAATGGATAATCATTACTTTTTTAAACAAGATAATGATGTACTTTTTACAAAAACTGTTAACACAACACCGCTTATTCTGAAAAAATAAATTAGGCTTGAATTGAAACTTAATACTTTTCTAAACTAATCAACATACGTCTGATAAATTTAACTCGAATCATATTTTAATCATTTAGAAAGACGACACTTTTCATAATGTCGATCCAGAATTATATTTAAATTGTGCAATTTCACGACGACGACACTTTTCATAAAGTCCAAAGCGATTCGTCTATTAATTTCTCCGTTTCAACATGGCAACAATTTTCATAAAGTGCAATCTGAATCGTATTTTAATCTCTTCATTTTACGAGGACAACACATTTAATATAGTCCTACCTGAGTCGTATTTTAATATCTTTATTTCACGACGTCGAAAATTTTAAAAAATTGTTTGACCTGAATCGTTTTTATTTGTTCCATTTCACAACGAAAACCTTTTTTTAAAATGTCCCGCCTGAATCGTATTTTAATCTCTTTATTTCTAAGACGAGACTCATCATAAAATTCAACAAGAATTGTACAGAATGACAAGATGACGAAAATCAACTTTTTAATTTTGCCTAAACAAGTTTAAAAAAACAGAACATTTTCCCTCGTCTCATATTCTTCACTGCCGACCATTTCATCACGACGACCCTTTTCAGAAAGTCCAACCGTAATCATATTTTCTTTTCATTTCTATGATGAGATTTTTCATATGTTCGACGGGAATCGTACAGGATGATTTTCCCAAATCTCAATTTGGTCGCATCAACCTTTTATTTTTGTCGAAACCAGTTTCTAATCTTATTAAGAAAGCAGTTATGGCATAGGTGTGTCAGAAATTTCGTGAAAAATAGTGAATAATTCCACCCCATCTTTCCAAGCTTATAACTCCTCGAAAAATGTAATTCAAGCCCTAATTTTTTTTCCAATTAAACGAGCAAGGACCAAGGTTTCATTTAAAAAAAAAACAAAAAAAAAAACAAAAAAAACGTGTTTTTTTTTAAAGGTTTTAAACTTCGGATTTTACAGGTAAATTTCTAAAAAAACAGTTCTTTTTTTGTTTTAAATTTGAATATATTATTTATTGACCTTTTCTTTTCAATTTGTGATATATAAGACTTTGGTGAGCAAATTAATTATTTACTTTTTAATAGACATTTCAAAATGGGAGGCGTGAATTATTCGTCTTTCCAAGCTTATAACTACTCGAAAAATATAATTCAAGCCTTAATTTTTTTTCAATTAAAGGAGCAAGGACCAAGCTTTCATTAAAAAAAACAAAACAAAAGAAAAAACAACGTGGTTTAAAAGAAAGGGTTTTAAACTTCGAACTTTACAGGTAAATTTCTAAAAAAAACACTACTTTTTTGTTTTAAATTTTAATATATTATTTATTGACCTTTTCTCTTCAATTTGTGATATATAACACTTTGGTGAGTAATAGACACTTGAAAATGGGGGGAGCGTGAATTAAAAAAAAGTTTTTCTAAAATATTATATGCGGTTTATTGGAAAGAGCATAACATTTCACATTGACCCTGAAAATATCGTAAAAATAGAATCAATAGAAAAATTTTGATAGATTTTTAAAGTTTAAAAATTGAAAAATATTGAGTTCGTAAAATTCATTACTGTTTTTTAAAAAATAAAAAAAAATATTTCTATTACTTTTAAAACAACTTTAATAGTTTATCTTATAGATGTGTGCAGTATATCTATTACAGGGCATTGTGCTATCAGCAAATACACCATTTTCAGGCAAAATTTGATTAAGGTTTGTCAATATGCGATGTTCAAATAAGATTTCGCCGTGTCTATGGATAAATAATGTTATGTGTTTTAAACCCCGATCATACTTCTTCAATATAGAGTCAAAATTACGATTAATTAATTTCATTTTACTAGTTTTTACTTGTGTTATGTGTTTCAAAAATGAGTATCATACCTAATCTATAAAACATTTTAGCTGAAAAAATTTCACTAGAAATACTCACAAACGTTTCAGCTGAATACGTTTCGCTGAAACGAACGAAACAAGGAAAAACATATTTTCTTTCACCGGAGTTTGTAACTGAAAAATAACGAGTAAAAAAAAAAGAAGACGAAAAAAAAAATACCACCAGCTTAAAAAGTGTAAACGCCTCTTCATGCACAAAATCACTTTCATCTCGACTTTCATTTGTTTTCAAGCTACCCTTTTCTATTACAATTTTCCTGCATAAACGCTCACCTTGGATATTTAAACAAACAAAAAAAAAAGGGTCAACTTTACGCCATTAAACGTACGTGGTGTGAATATCCGTGACAATAAGCAACTTTCCTGCATGAACTTAACTCCATTAAAAGTAGTCAACTTGACAACATTGTATGCACGTGGTGTAAATATTCTCTGCACAAGAAACATTCCCCTCGCAAATCTGACACAAAAATTTATTTTCACTGAAAAGCAACAATTTTTTTTTCCTCAGAAAAAAATAAATAAAAAAGTGTTCACCGAACATTTACGTCAAAACACAAATTCGTTATTGACGTTAGCCATTCAAATAAACTTTCACTTAAAGGCAACTTAAAGCATTCGTCCTTTTAAAACCATCACCGGAGATAATATCGGAAATTAACTTGGTAGCAAAACATTTGTCATCAACGTTTAACAACAAGCAACAGCAACTTAATGACTTAAAATTCAACTGGAACGATTCAAATTTGAAGAAATTTTACACAGTTCTACGAAGCAAATTTGGACACGGTTATAGCAGCAAACCTCCTCTTGACAAAAGCGGGTTTTACAATTAACTATCACAAGCGGAAATATTTAAAATCCTCACTACTGTCGGAATTTTTTTGTACCAATAATTATGCATCCTCCTGTTTATATATTATATTTTTATCCTGGTTCTTATATTTGATTTTCTGTATTTCGTATTTTTTATGATTCTTAGTTTCGTATATTTTGAGTTCATACGAAACCCCCTTTAATTTAAAGAAAAAGAGCAATGCTAGCTCCTTGATGACGTCACGAGCCCAACGCGAAATTCGGCCTCTTTTGGATTCCAGAGACGTGGATATTGGACGTGGTTTCCAGAGCCTTCCTTCAAAGAAGTAACCTGGCAAAGAATACCCCGGATGCGTTGAAAGCGAACTCTTGAAGACTTATTTACGTGGCTACGGTTTGCACGTAATTGGTAGTAGAGAAATTTTAAAGGACTTTAAATTGAGAAAAAAAGAAAAAGGCACATGCCTGACCACCATCAATTAGTGAGTACGTTCCTAAATTTATTGCATATGAGAGTGTGATTAGGAACTACTATTTGAATTATATTGTATTCGTTCATTGATACATTTTCAATATAAGAACCAGCGTTTTTTTTTTGTTTTTTTTGCATATGTTGCCGTTCTTTGTTTCTGAATTTAATGCCCGCAAAGGGAAAAATTTGCAACCAACTTTTTGTAAATAAATCTCTTCTTCGTTTTGAAATAAGACCTTTATATTTTATTCTCCCCCTTTTTTTTATTTCATCCTTTTATTTTTATTTTTTTTTTTGCGGGCTAGTTATTTTCGCGTCGAATTTATCTGAAAGAGGATAAATTTCCGACACTACTTCGCATTTTCTAACATACAACTTACTTTCACAGACAAACACATAAAAGAACCGTTCTTTTATTTTGATAAACATTTTTTGACTTTCTTCCGAAAACAATCCTAACAGGGGGGGGGCAGACGAAATTGCAACAAACATTAGCAGGAGCGAATTCTCGGAGATTTTCAATCCACTTTCTTCCTAGCTTGTCCAATCGGAAGCCAGCTCTCAGTCACATGACAGGGTTTATAAATCGTTTAACCGACAAGACACTCTCCCTCTCTTTCTTTCTTCCCATATCGTGGATTAAAAACAATTCTACAACTTCTCTCTTTTTGGACTCAACAGAACTCACCCGGCCTTTGAGCTCGAGATTCGATTAAGAGATGAATACAAATCAACATGGTTGTCTCTACACACATGGACGCAAGCTCCGACTACCAACTCAACACGTATCCTTGAACTCGTCGTTATTCCAACAGGCCTGTCTAAGCTTTAATCTAGCTCTCCACACAGGAACACTGACCACGCCCAAACTCCTTCACTATACAACCAACTAAGATAGTCAATAAAGTTATTATTAACTCTTAGAATAAGATTTCTTGTCTTCCATTTCTACATTTGGCGACTTCCAACGTGATGGTGAACATGCAAAGTTCGTCGCCATCTTATTCTACAAATTTTTATAGGGGATGCTGTTTTATTAATTCTACAATTTTACGGATCGTGAGTAATAATAATTTTATTATTTACTAGTGTTGGGACGATTAATCGAAATTGGAAAAATCAAAAGATTTGGGGGTATCAGAATCGATATCAGAATCGGAAAAACTGATGCCCATTTTCTGATGTCAAAACAATTATTTTGTCTTTTTTATTTGATTTTGTTTAAAGCAAAATCTTCCATTGCTGGCAATAATTATAAAATAATAAATATTTCTTGATTTTAAACAACCAGTAAAACTAAAATCGATATATGATCGTCCACAAGTGTATTTTTGCGTTTAGGAAAGTATCTGCACATTGAACATATGTTTTATGACAATCGGGGGAAATAACAACTTTATAGATAAATATTTAGAGATTTAAAAGAATCAGTATCGGTAATTTTATCAGAATCGGGAATTTAGCATGGTATTGTATCGGAATCGGGAAAAATATTGGAATGGTCCCACCACTATTATTTACAAACTGATTCCTAACATAAGGAAAAAGGAATTTTGTTAACTATTCTGTTCTTTCAACACTCATTTAATAAAGAAATCTAAATTTAACATCTTTTTCAAACTCCAACACAGTGCATTCTGCGCAAGCTCTAGTCACAACAATCCGTAAGTGTTGTCTCTTGATATTCTGTTAAATTATCCCATATACCAAGGAAAAATAATGTATCAGATTACGCTAGCCAAAACCCTATCCATTGTGAAGAAAAATGCCAAATTTGAAAATTTATCACTGCCCTGGAGTAGTTAGAAAAATCACTGCAAAAGATATAATAGCTGGTCATTGTCCCATCCCATACATGAATCATAACACTTGGATCCAGGCTCAACAAGACTGCTCGGACTTACAAAAAGTGTATAGACTAGTATGTGATGGCAAAACTCCATCAAGAAGAAAGGTTTAACCACTGTTAAAAGGTATTTACAATGTTGTAAACTCTCATCACTCCTGCAGATGGGTTAATCATAATATTACACAGGAGGAATCCCTTTGCCCAGTTAGAGAGAAAATTGTCTTTCTGTAAGGAGTATTAGATGGACTTTTAGTCACGCTACACTTAACATTTCACCATGCCAGTAAACACCGGTTAAAGCAGATCTTTAATATGGGATTCTACGCACTGGATGCAGATAAGACCATCAATCATACCATATATAATTGCCATACTTGTATATCACTAAATCAGATACCAAGCCAATCAAGAAACAATCATCAAGAAAACCACCAGATCAAATTGGGAGCTGGTATGCTACTGATGTCATAAAACATGAAGGACAACTAGGATTGTTGGTTCGCTAAAATATTTCTATCTTGACACATGCAACATTATTATCAGAAAGCAGATAATCTCTAAAGGATGGTTTAATCACAACCATATCGAGGTTCCAGCCCCCGTTGGGTGACAAAGTAAAGATCAGGGTCGATGTCGTTTTGGGATTTCAACTCTACTCACCCGTAGTTTACTGGAATCATTCCATATTAAAATAAAGATTGGCGAAATAAAGAACTGTAAGAAAAACCAATTAAATGAATGCTTCGTATCAGAATTATATATGGAATTGTGCAAATTAAAGCCAACTGGCGGCAAGATAACAGATACTGAGTTGGTTGTGATATCTAATATGAACAGCAGAGTTAGAGAAAACGGCTACTCTTCCTTAGAAGTTTGGACAATCAGGGACCAAGTCACTGGACAGAAACTACCGATAGAAGATAAAAACCTGATTGAAGAGAACTACCAAAGTAGGTAAAAAAGACATGAAACCTCAGCTAAATATAAGGTCTGAGGAAGAACTATCCAGATAAAGATCGATGTCAAAATTGGGGAGAGTGTTTATTTATACTAAGATAGAGTTAAAACTAACGCCTGCAGTAGATATATGGTAATCGAAGTTGGAGATCAGTATTGTACTGTACAGAGGTTTATAGATAGACAGTTTACAGGGAAAAGGTATAAAGTGAAAAGATGTGATATTATCAAAGTTGAACAACATCCAATCCAAACAAAGGGAACTGAAGTGAAAATGAAATAAATAGCCTTAAATATATAGAACCCAAATCATAACTCAATGAACAATCAGACGCTTCTAAATATAGAGACACACAAAGCATGCAAAATGACAGTACAGACTGTATGAACGCAATGGAAGAAGGACCCCAATTCCTGGTGAAATTATTGATCTGCATTGGCCTTCACTGATCATAAGACGTCCAAGATTCTTACAAGAGAATTATGTGATATATAGTGATCCTGATTAAGGAATTCTATTTCTCATGGAGAAATCATACCCACACAACATGGGAGAGGGGAGAAATGGAGAAAAAAGACTTCGTTACTGCTTACTGAGCACCTGGCGCAGGAATATGTTATCTGATTGAGATGCTCTTCGGTTACATATAATGAACTACCTATATAATTCTGTCCAATATTCACCCTTCTCATGTCATCATCCCAATACCTACCTATGTGGATATCATTTGGCAGCATGTCTCTGACAGGGATCGTTTTCCACATGGATTACTATTGTCATTCTGCTTTCCCTGAAAGGTACTTTAATACTCAATATATATATATTTCTTTATTAAAATATATTTTGCTATGAGTAAAAATGTGACAAAGATGTAATATATTATAGTTTATTAATGAAATAAATGTCAAATATCAGTAATACAGGCATTATATGATCATATGTTTGTATGGAATAAAGTTAATAATCAAAATGTTATTATAAATCTATTAATCCGGACGAAAAAATGATTATTATAAGTCCATGTGTTTGGACGTGAAAATTTTTTTTACTAAAGTCTGTAAGTACATAGATATAAAAAAGACTTAATTTGTAAGGCTGAAAAAGTTTACACTATTGTTATTTGATAGCCTGTGCAGAAATTGTAGGAAAGTATTTCTCTGAACTAATATCAATAGCGAGAGACTATCAGAACGGGGTTTATTTTGGGTACACAAAAAAAATCTTGGGAGTTGCACCAAGTGATGTGGTTTAGTTAGTCTGGTTTTCCTTCCACAAATTGATTAAAAAGCACAAATTAAATATTTTATAACCAACTGCATGCAAGTGTGCGGCTCTATTGAAGATGGTTTCTGATTGGTTAGATCCCAATATAAAGAATCGAAAATAGTTATTAGCCTCAATAAGTGTTGAGTTTTCAAGTCAACAAATCATGAAATGATTTTAGACATTATTATACAGTTGTTTTTGAAGCTACTTCTACTGATATTGATTTCAAAACCGCTTCTCTTCATTGCCGTTTTAGCTACTACTGATATAATCTTCTTGGTGATAGTGTTGATAAACTCTAATGATGCACACTGTCAATAGAGACAGAACTGTATGATAATATTTAGTAATAATTAGTTATATATATACTTCCCATTAGAGCACTGAGTAAAGCAATTTCGAGCCTGGTCAGTACTAAATCAATCGTATGATACTACTTAGTAATAGTGATATAAAGCGAAAAAATAATATAAAAAATATAGGTTTCAGATTCCTAAAATTAATACAATGATTGTTCATTCATGTTTGCCTAAGGATGATTTCCTCTTTTTCTTATTTATTTCAGTTACAATCGATTAAGAATCTGACCGTTGTAACTAAAACTTATTTCATTATAATATCCGATTGCTCTCTGAAGAATAGACGTTGTCCCTTGTATGGCTCTTTTCAGTACTTTGCTAAGGTTAGGTTTTGAGGTATTGCATCAAGTATTTCTAATTTTTTTTATTAAACCCTATATAATGTTTGTATTTCAGTCATGTTTTCACATATGGTTGATTAAACTTTGTTTGCAAATAATATAATATTCATATATTTTGTCTCTTTCTTATTCTCTCACCTTTTCATATTTTATTATGTCATATACTTTTGTCTACAATATGTTTCTGCATATGACGCAAGAAATTTGTCTTCCTCGTAAACGAAGAACCACATGCTTCACAAGAATGTAGTTTGTGTCCTATATGTGATTGCCTATGACGCAACAAACTTGACTTCCTTGAATAAGAAGAACCACATACTTCACAAGAATAGGGTTTATCTTTGGTATGTGTTTGCATATGATACAACAAACTGATCTTCTGTGTAAAAGAAGAAGCACAAACTTCACAAGAGTGTGGCTTGTCTCCTGTATGTGTTCGCATATGACGCAATAAACCCGACTTCTGTGTAAAAGCATAACCACATACTTCGCAAGAATGTGGTTTATGTCCCATATGTGTTTGTATATGATATAACAAGGTTGACTTACGTATAAAAGAAGACCCACATACTTCACAAGAATGTGGTTTGTCTCCTGTATGTATTCGCATATGACGCAACATATGTGACCTCTGTGTAAAAGAAGATCCACATACCTCACAAGAATGTGGTTTGTTTCCCGTATGTGTTTGCATATGCTTCAACAAGCACACCTTCTGTGAAAACGCAGATGAACATATATCACAAGAATGTGGTTTTTCTCCCGTATGTGTTAGCATATGCGTCGACAAATGTGACTTCTGTGTGAAAGAAGAACCACATACTTCACAAATATATGGTTTTTCTCCCGTATGTATTCTCATATGTGTCGACAAATGTGATTTCTGTGTGAAAGAAGAACCACATACTTCACAATTATATGGTTTTTCTCCGGTATGTATTCGCATATGCATCGACAAATGTGACTTCAGTATAAAAGATGAACCACATACTTCACAAGAATGTCGTTTGGCTAACATATTTTTTTACATGTGATTCAACTAAGTTGATTCTGAATAAGATGTAAAGCAGATATGTGACGAGTGAAAAAAAAAAGATTTTTTTAGATAAAAGTTAAGTCACGTTCTTCACAAGAATGTTGTATTTTCTATTAATTTTTTGAGCTGTTCATTAATTTTGGTCTTTGAAACAATAAAACCAGATTTCTCATAGGTATATTTCCTTTTCTTTTGTTTAGCCTAAGATTCAAAATTCTTTCTCAAATTTGAAGCGTTAGGTATTTTTATGATGATTTTCGAATAAGAAAATTTGTAAGAAGAATTTTCCAAATATTTCAGACGTTTATAATCACCAAGAGAATGAATATCCATTCACATCCAACAAGGAATTTCTTTGTATTGCTGGAAATTCTGCAAAATAAAATACATTTTAAAAACATATTTAACGTGGTAAAATTGATGTTGATTCTTATTAAATATTTACAAGTGCATTGTTGATGAAATTAATATATAAAAAGTATATTTTCGTAATATAGGTCTATTAGCGAAATGAATAAATTTACTCTTTTCATGTGGTAAAAAGTTGTATTATAATTCGTTTTATGTAATATGAAAGAAATAATTTTAGAGATATAAATATTTTCTCTTGTTCTCTTATATGAAGTTAACTCATTGGCTAAACAGAAATGGTCAGTTGGCAAAATTAAGCAAAACAAAGGAATCAGATTATGTAAATTTAGCTCAGAGACAAGATAAATATATCTGACTTGTTAGATTTCATTCATAAAAGTTAATCTGCCTATTTGAATATATTAAGGAACACGTTGGTTGTTATAAAAGTTTCTTAACGATTTTAACTGAATTATCTGATGAACTATTTTTCCTGTCATAATTACTTGTTTAGAATTAAGTTGTAAATAAAGCACCCTTTAATCATCTTTAGATAAATAAGTCATCCAAACTTTTTAGTTTCATTGTTTCTAATTATTATGAATAACAAATGAGAGTCGAATGTTATATCCTCATTACAGACTATATTAAGAACAAAAATTGTGTCAGTTAGAATAAGAAAACCAACCCCCGTGGTTTTAAAATGCATTCACTTTAAAATTCATTTGCACTGACAATTACTTATGAGGAAGTTCTAACACTTGTTGAATATTTTTAACATGAAATCTCTCTTAACATAATTTCATGAGATCATTAACAACAACGACTAGTTATTCTTACGTTAAAAATAAGGCAAACAAAATATTTGTATCGAAATGTGAAGATATGTCGTTATCCAAGCCACAATTTACTTTCTAAAAAATGTAGGAAAATATTTGGTTATTGCAGACATCTAATCTAGTGGTTTTAATATGACTTTCTACGGCTCTATTTAATTTGAGAAAATGGGAAAATTCAATGCCATTATATCATGTCATTTACGGTTTCTCATTTGACAAACACTGTATCAGTTCAGCGGTGACGTTGCTATTATTGCTACACAGATATAATTGGGATGCACAATATTGTGTTCGGATATGAAAAAAAAAGAATAATAGACAATACCTCGTGGTATTTAATTGTAAAACAAGTAATTAGAGACTATATTAAGAATAAGGATTGTGTCAGATAGAATAAGAAAATCACTCACTCTGTTGATTTTTCTTATTCTATCTGACTTTCTGAAAAATTTAAGGCGGAAAATATCCGGTTGTTGAAGGCATCTAATCTAGCGATTTTAATATGACTTTCTGCAACTCTATTCATTGTCAGAAAATGGGAAATTTCAGTGTTATGTGTATCACATCATTTACGATTTCTCATTTGGCAAACACTGTATCGGTTCAGCAATGGCATTACTATTATTGCTACACAAATATAATTATAATGCACAATATAGTATTCGGATATGAAAAACAAACAACAATGGGCAATAACTTGTGGCATTTAACTGTAAAACAAGTAATCATTAATGAGTAGTCTTGTTTTGGACAGATATAATAGTAAAATACAATATTATTTTTGCTCCTAATGTGTAAAATGCTTAAACATATAATACTTATTCCCCCTCTCAAAATAAAAATGACAAAATCTTAACGAATATCCAATTGTTTACGTTTTTGTAGTTTCTATTACTTAATATAATATGTAATATTTCTCCAAATTTGATCACCAAAGCTGAAAAGGATAAAAAAAAACTACAAAAACAATAATTTTATTTTTGATGAAAAAAAAAATGATTAAATTCAACTCTTTCATATAATTATATTTATTGATTTGGGGAAATTATGTAGCTCGAGTGAAGATGATTTATTGGAAGAATACAATGTATGAAACCCTAACCCTATGTTATTTGTTATTCATCAGTCTTGGTTTACTACCTTTTCAATGTGTAAATAATAAGGTTTGGTTTCAGGTAGCAGACCTCAGTTTGTAAGCATCACAGGGGAACACACAGAAACACAAAAACATGCATCCAAGTTGAATAGGAATCATGTTTCTTGACATAGTACCCTAACAGTCAACATGTACATAGTATATGTCTGAAGATACCAATCCTCAAAAATCTGTAAGAGTATATTCGATAGCATATTGGCTATCTTAGCCGTGATCAGATCATCCTGAAATTTATGTCAATATCCATAGGGAATTTCAATATTACAGCTCTGTAAAAGTAGTCATGATTTTAATTTGAACATATTTTAAAATCACACCACCTTTGCAGATGATGAGAGTAAGTTATATGATTTGAAATAAATCTATTTGTTATTTTTTCTAAACATGTTTTTTCTAAACATGTTCTCATGTTTTTTCTAAACATGTTCTTTACTTTAAATCATAAAGAATGAAAGATCTGTTTACTTAATTTAAAATTAAAAGAATTTAAACATTTTATTCTCATAGACGATAAACGAGTAATTGCAAAAAAAAAAGAACAAAATTCCCCTAATCACCACTCTATTGCTATGAAATATAAACATAACTTTTTTGGTAAAACTTGTGGAGAACGCTCTGTTTTAAAATTGAATTAAAATTTAAATTACATTCCATTTTAAACATTTTTTAAATTGCACATGTGCCAAAAAATCAAAAGTAATTGATAAAAAATTAAAAATTTAGTTAAGAAAATGGATAGCACGACAATCAATATGTGCACATGTTGCAAATATAAGAATTTTTATACAATAGTCAAATTTTGGGAACAAGAAGATTTAAGTAGGATGTTTCTCATTGAAATTCTGAAAGCTGTTCTTTACATGTGGAGGTTGGGGTGTCTATTCTGAAAGCCGTTCTTTACATAGGGAGGTTGAGGGTGTTTATTGTGAAAGCCGTTCTTAACATGGGGAGGTTAGGGTGTTTATTCCAAAAGCCGTTCTTAACATCGGGAGACTGAGGGTGTTTACTCTGAAAGCCGTTCTTAACATCGGGAGGTTAAGGTGTCTATTCCAAAAGCCATTCCTAACATGGGAAAGTTGAGGGTGTTTATTCTGAAAACCATTCTTTACATGGGGAGGTCAGGGTGTCTATTCCGAAAGCCGTTCTTAATGTGGGGAGGTTGGAGGTGTTTATTTATTGTAAGCATATCCGAAAACCTATAAAAGTCGACATTTCCAATGTGAACGGTGAGTCAAACCTATGTAAAAAAAAAAAAAAAAAAAAAAATACCAAAAGGTATACCAAATTAACTTTTTTCGTTTAAAAATTACATTATTTTGTTTGGTTAACAAAATTTATTTTTTATAAGAAAAATCTTTTGTTTATTTTTTTATATAAAAAGTATGATTGTTGAATGTTATTTTTTCAATTACTTTTGATTTTGGAGCACATGCGCGATAAAAAAACAATTAAATCGGAATGAAATTTAAATTTCAGTTCCATTCTTAAAACAAGCGTAAAAAACAGCGTTTGCCCCAAGTTTTGCCTTTTTTTTTTTTTAAATAATAAACGCTTTTTATTTATTTTAAACAATATATACATGACGTTTTTTTAATTTAAAACAATATGATCACATATTTAATAAGTAATTATTTTATTGTAATTTATTAATCTATATATTTATTTAAGGAATAATCCTTTTAAAAACAAAATATATTATGAATTCTTCTGTTCACAAATACACATAAAAAAGTTAATATGAATTTTGGTACTAGTACACTTATTGATCCGTGATGAAATAATAACATTATTATTTAAAAAGCCATTCTTAACATGGGGAGAGGATGGGGTTTTGTAACTATCTTATACATTAACCTTACAAGTGAATAAAAAACATATCATAAAACTTTAAAAAATCTTGGAAATATGATTTAAAAAATAGCGCAGATCAGTAAGTTCACTTGCACCTGGATTTTTTTAAAGTTTAACAATTATGAAAAAAAAAAATTAATAAATACACATCAAAATTAAATTTAAACTGCATGACAATGAGAAATCCAGTACATTATATTGCCGAAGAAATTGCATTTAATAATACTATCATTTATTTTATTAATTAAAATATTTTCCTTTTAAAAGTATTATCCTTGCGGCAAATAAACAGTAAGTTACAAATTATACTACTACTACTACTACTACTACTACTACTAGCAATAATAATAATAATAATAATAATTAAATAATTCATAATAAAATAAACAAATAATAATAAGTAAATTATAAATAATTAAATATGTGATGAATTCCTGACTTCCATTTTTTTTGCGTCAATACAACTCCTACAGTTTGAGTACAGAAAAAAAAGACTGATTTTATTTATTTATGATTCGAAACCAAAAGCCAGTAGGCTTTTTTTCGAAAGCACCATTATTCTAGAAAAGAACCAATATTAATACAAAAAAGTGTTCATTATTGATATTTTATCTGGCAAATCCTGTTTTTATTGTAACAAATGAAAAATAAAAAAAGGTTTATATTGTTTAAAATTTTTAAAAAGTCGATATTGTTTCAATTTTTTAAAAATGTCCTGTATATATTATTTAAAATAAGGAAGTGTTTATTATATATAAAAAAAGGTTCTGTTTATATTGCTTGTGGTCAGAAGCTAAGAAAAACAGAAGTTTTACCGTGGGTGTGCAGCGAGTGAGTTCAGGCCGAGAAAAGGAAAAACAAAGATCATGGCCAGCATTTTATTACGTGTGTTCTCACAAAATCTTATGTGCATGTGAAGCTGGAAACGACGAAACGAGCTTCATTTTTCGGTGCTAGTGAGATTCCAGATCCGGCAGGAGAGTAGGTGCAAAGGGAGTGGAGATTCTTCTTTCTCGGAATTATTCCCTATTGTGTGTTTGAGGTGAATTCCCCCCCTCGGGAGGTGCAAAAGGACCGTGCCCCCCCCCCCTTTTTTAAAGATAGTATTTTCAAGCTATTTCGGCTATGGCCAACGCTGGTTTAAGCAACATGATTAAGCCTTTTAATGGCGACGGTGATGTGGTGGCGGAGCTTAAAAAGTGGACCTTGTGACAAAGATTCAAAAGTTGGACGATGTGGCCGCAGTAATACCACTGTTTCTAGAAGGGGATGTGCTGGCCCTCTATTTGGAGCTCAGCGAACGAGATCAGGGTGACACAGACGCCATCAAGGGTCGACTGATCGAAGTTTTTGCAGAGGGGCCTTTCAAGGCCTTTAATAAGTTGAAGGAGAAGAGGTGGACTGGTGAATCCGTTGATATCTACGCGGAGATTGGTTGAGTTGTCAGGCATCAGGAGACACGCCATGAGTCGCGTAGTCAAAATGACATTCATTACTGGGTTCCCGGAAGAGATATCGAACCGTTTGCAGCAGGTCCCGGGAGTGGAGACACTGGATGTGAGTGAGCTGCTCAAAACTGCAAAGATCTCTGTGAGCACCCAGCCACGGAGTCTGGAGGAACAACAGACAGGAACTTTTTTCCATATGCGGGAAGTTGATCGGACATTACCCCGTTGCTGGCTGGCTTAGACAAGCATGCAGCTACATAAAGAGGCATGCCGAAGGAAGAGGATGGGATGATAAAGTGGGAGGAAGAACGTTCACCATGATGGAAGAGCTCCTGAAAGAAGTGGAACGGCAAGACAGTCTGGGGAACCTGGAAGGTACCGCGAACATTGGATGGAGTTGTGTAGTGTGATGCAAGTAGCATTGCAACAGGAGTCATCTTGGAAGTTGGAGGAGTGGTTGCAGAAGATGCGGCCTGGTTAAGGAAGAAGAATGATGTCAGCCACATCAATGTAGCGGAATTAGATGCAATAATCAAAGGCGTCAATCTGGCCTTGAAATGGGGACTGCATGACATCTGCATCAAAACAGACTCTGCCACTGTGTTTGCATGGCTAAAGTCCCTCATTTCAAGCGAAAAAAGGATAAGAACAAAAGAGGCAGCAGAGATGTTAGTGAAGCACAGGCTTGGGATGCTAGCTGAGCTGATGCAGGAGTTTTGTTTGAAGCTTCGCGTAAACATGGTGGTTTCTGAGAAGAACCGAGCAGATGTTATCACGAGAGTGAAGAAGAGCTGGCTTTTGCCAAGAAAGATGTTGTTGCTGCATTGGATCTAGATGATGTTGGCTTGTGAGAGCTGCACAATCTGCACCATATGGAGGTAGAGAGGACGTGGTACTTGGTGAAGAAAGTTGACCCGAGTGTCACCAAGGAGCAAGTGAGGCAAGTGGTCAGGACATGCGACAGATGTCAGTCGATTGATCCTGCTTCAAGCACGTATGAAGCTGGTCAATTGGGGGTGAGTGGGGCTTGGGAGAGACTGGCATGCGATGCCACCCATTACAGAGGTGGACTTTACCTGACCATGATTGACTGCAGGCCTGGGCGATTTGCTCTATGGAAGAAACTACGTGCAGGAACAGGCAATGATATAGTGGCAATCCTCGATGAGGTGTTTTTGGAGCGAGGCCCTGTGGAAGAGCTGTTAACTGACAACGGGATCGCATTTAAGTCAATAGCAGTGACGGAAGTAATGAAGAAATGGAATATCCAACAATTTTTCAGAGCTGCCTACAGACCCAGTGGCAACAGGATCATGGAGAGAAGCCACATAAAGGCAGTTGCAGAAAGAGGAGGCACCTCACCTGAGCATGCTGTCTTCTGGTATATGTCGCCTAGATTGGTACAAGTGCCAGAGACGGCTCCACAAACGTCAACGTTCGCATATTCCTGGAGACATCCTAGAATTGAGCTGGCAAGCAGAGAGGCAGAGGCCACAGGGACCATTAAACTCAGGGATGAGGTATGGGTGAAGCCACCGGGGGCGCGCTGCACCACACAATGGAGTAGAGGTTGCGTGACTGAGAGGAACACCAGAAACAACATTGTGGTGGACGAAGTACAGCGGTATATTCTCAACATCAGACCAGTGGAAGGCGAAGCAATGGAGGGGAATGTGCAGCAACAGAAGGAGGACGAGACACCTCAGAGGCCAAGTAGAGAGAGGCGACCACCACAGTGGATGAGAGAATACGAAATATGATCTTGAGATCAGGGGGTGTGTAGTCAGAAGGTAAGAAAAACAAGTCTTACCGTGGGTGTGCAGCGAGTGAGTTCAGGCCGAGAAAAGGAAAAACAAAGATGGCGGCCAGCATTTTATTACGTATGTTCTCACAAAATCCCGTGTGTGCGTGAAGCTGAAAACTACAAAACGAGATTCATTTTTCAGTGCTAGTGAAATTCCAGATCTGGCAGGAGAATAGGTGCAACGGTAGCAGTGTCAGAAATTTTGTGAAAACTATTGAATAATTCCACCCGCCATCTTTCAAAGCTTATAACGCCTCGAAAAATGTCATTCAAGCCCTAATTTTTTTTTCAATTAAAGGAGCAAGGACCAAGGTTTCATTTAAAAAAAAAAAAAACACACAAAAACAAACAACGTGGTTTTTTTTTTTAAAAAAGGTTTTAAACTTCGGAATTTACAGGTAAATTTCTAGAAAACACTACTTTTTTTTGTTTTTAAATTTTAATATAATATTTATTGATTTTTTATCTTCAATTTGTGATATATAAAACTTTGGTACATAAATTATTTACTTTTTAATAAACATTTGAAAATGGGGGGGGGGCGTGAATTAAAAAAATGTTTGTCTAAAATATTATATGCGGTTTATTGGAAAGAGCATAACATTTCACAATTGACCCTGAAAATATCGTAAAAATAGAATCGATAGAAAAATTTTGATAGATTTTTAAAGTTTAAAAATTGAAAAATACTGAACTCGTACCATTCAATTAATTTCATTACTATTTTTTTAAAAATATATCTATTACTTTTTATACAACTTTAGTAGTTTATTTTGGAAATATAATCCACAAAGAAAATAAACAACCCACCTTTAAAAGAGAAATTACGAGTTTTTTAAATATTTTATTTGCAGTTTCGTGTTAGGGGTGTCAAAAATTCCTACAAAAATTCTGATACACCTACTGCAACGGCGCAACAACGCCACGGGAGTGGAGTTTCTACTTTCTCGGATTTATTCCCTTTTGTGTGTTTGAGGTGACCCCTCCCCCTCTCCCTCAGGAGGTGCACAATGACCGTGCCCCATTTTTTTAAAGATAGTATTTTCATTGCTTATTATTGAAATCATGTCCTGCTTATTTTAAACTGCTTACATATTGTTTGCATTAACGGTGATTAGGGAAAATTGGTTCTTTTTATACGATATAGTGTTCGAGAGTATTTTGCCAATCTTGCATCGAGGAATATGTCAGATTGCCAAAGAATTTAAATATTTCATTCGTGTAGACGATAAAGGAGTAATTGCTTTCCTACTTTTCAAGTAAGTACTGTAACAAAACAAAACAAAAAAGCAAGCAACAGCTAAAAATCGCAAAGTAAAAGCATTATGATGATTCGCTGTAGTTTTCTCCCTTACATTTTCGACATATTCTGCAAATGCACTATAAAGCCAATAGTAAATTAATGTAGTAATACTTACGTTTTGTTTTACAATCTGCTTTCAATTGACTTTGTCTGCTTTTATAACGGAAACGATTTTTCACAAGTTAATGTCAAATTCAAGATGGCGAACAGAAAAGCAGGTTCGCAGAAAAAAAAGTTAAGAGGAAAATTAAGAAAAGGAAATCATTTCGAAATAGCGTCGACCTCTTCGTTGATATCACGGATAAAATTAGTATTATTTTATTTATTTCAATACTTAAATATTATTTTAACACTTAAAGAGAAAAATATTATAGCCTTCATCTTCATTAAATTGTTAATTTAATACGAATTACGGCACGCGACAACTAGACATTCTTTCGTTCTCAGATCTGGTATTTATGGTATGTGTTCAGTTTGATGATACCTTCCTCCCAAGCATTAGTTCATATTCAAAAATTGATTATTTCATTTAATTGTCTGTATCTCTCCCCCCCCCCTGCGAGGAGTACAGATGTGATTTCTCTGTTCGAGGAACTGGAGTAGTATCACTATGAAGTCACCGGGTTTGTATTACTGTACACATAGATTCGAAAAAGTTGTCAAAAAACAAATATATAACAAATAAATGTTATCAAAGGCAAGATAAGTTACTTTTCTACCAAACTGGATATATTTTTCGTGTTTTTATTCAATGTAACAATGTTTATTCAGCTCGAAAACCATACAGTGTTTACCGATTTATTGGAACATTCAAGATGGATTCTGATTCTCTCTTTAACACGGTAAGTCTGGGAAAAGATGTTATAAATAAAAAACCGGATAAAATACTGTTAAAAACTCGCCCAATACATGTTACTGTAACATAAGTTGACATATATTCGGCGGTTTTAATAGTATTTTTTCTAGTTTTTTATTTATAACACCTTTTTCCAAACTTACGGTGTTAAAGAGGGTGTGAGACGCCATCTTGAATTTTCGAATACATCGGTAAACACTGTATGTTTTTCGAGCTGAATAAATATGTTACATTGAATAAAAACACGAAAAATATATCCAGTTTGGCAGAAAAGTAACTTATCTTGCCTTTGATAACATTTATTTGTTATATATTTGTTTTTTGACAACTTTTTCGAATCTATGTGCACAGTAATACAAACCCAAGTCACCTTGTGTCTGACCTTATCGTTGTAAGAAGCATCTTTAGATTAGATTCAAAATTTATTTGTTTATGGTAAACATTTGACATTGAGAATGTTATGTCCCTTTAATTAGAACTCTCTTTCCTTCGAATCATGATCTTTCTATTTTGGTTAAGACTTAAAAAAAAAAAAAAAAAAAAAAAAGACGTAAAACGTAACACCCGTTGTGTGAAACTTCTTTAATATTTTGACCACTATGTAAATATTCAAACATATCTCACTTGATAGACTTATGTTTAACGGCGATGAAAGCAATTAAATTCATGGGACATTATTATTATTGTTATTATTATCATTAATATTATTACTACTACTATGGTTATTAGCTACTATCAATTAATATCATTCCTTCTTTTTTATTTACTTGTAATGTCGACTAAAGGAAATTGCTGGGGAAAAGGGGAAAAGGTATGATAGAAAGAAGAGAGAGAGAGAGAGAGAGAGAGAGAGAGAGAGAGAGAACGTACTTACCAGAGGTTAAATTCAGCCGTTACTGGGATTGATTATTATTAGTTTTTTGTTATATATATATATATATATATATATATATATATATATATATATATATATATATATATATATATATATATATATATAGTAAATGTTCTTCGGGGGGACAAATAAAAAGTTCGTCTGGTGAAATTTACCACTTGTGTTACAAAGATGGCGTATGTTGTCACGCACGTGCGTTTCAAAGAAAGTTTTTGTATGTGTGTGTGTGTGTGTGTGTGTGTGTGTGTGTGTGTGTGTGTCAGCACGCCGTTTGTGAATCTGTTTTAACTGCTTGGGCCGCTTTCGTCGGAGAATAGTTTTTAGACCTGGTTCTAATTTAGTAATTTATCTGATGAAAATCACGTAAAATGACTTTTTTTTTTCTTTCTTTAGTGTAAAACCGTTTCACAAAAATAGCAATATATATATATATATATATATATATATATATATATATATATATATATATATATATATATATATATATATGACTGGCATTTCTTAGGAAGCGGATTCATATATACCTTATTTTTGTATGGTTTTACTGTTGTTCTCGCAAGTTCGTTTTTTTCTTTCTTTTTTTTCTCCTGGGTTTTTCTTGAAGATTGCGTGTATATATGCGCACGGGGTTCACCATATTATGGTATCATTACCATACATTAACATGGGTACTAATTAGAGGTCACCATTTCGGTAGGCTCCCACTTTGGGGCGCCTCCGATAACAGGGAGAACTGGAGAGTGGAGCGCTGAAATAGAAAGAAATACTGGTAAAAGAAGACATTGTCTTATAAAAACGAGGATGTGTAACGCGACTTTGTTATGAATGCATGAGGTTTTATATATGCAATGTATATGTGTGTTTTCCCGAAACTCGGGTTATAAAGAAAGACAGTGCATTTTGTAAAGTCTGTATTAATGTTCAATGCTCCTCTTGGCTACCTAACGGAAGCTGAGGAGTGAGGCGTGTGTTCTGTCTCTAGTCGCCGTGGAAGTAAGGACGTTTCTTTCACTCGAATGTCCCACGTAAACCGTTCCCGCTTTTCATTGGCTGGAACCTCTGATGACGTATAAGAAGAAAGGAAGGAAAAGAGAAAAGAGTAGGGAGAAAGAGAGAACTAAGGTGAGAATACAGCCTAGTCTCGTAGTAGTAGTAGTAGTAGCTTGCTACACTACCATGGACATATTTTTGGATAATTATTACTCTTTTTAGCAAAGTTAAATACATGTAGTGGTAGTAGCATAGGCACCGCCAAAACTGAGAGGGCAGGTCAGTACTTTTTGACGGACCGTCTTTTTTAAAATCTACCAAAAATCAGGTAATTATCCGATCAATAAGAAATTTTCAGCGATTATTAGGAGAAGAATGAACTTTATAACAGTGTACTTATTTTTCATAAACGATATTCATATATATATATATTTTTTTTGCTTACAAACCCCCCACCTTGTTTTGAAGTGGGAACAACTATGCTTAAAATAATCATCTGAAACTGAACAAAACATATTGTGTTGTTGTAAGGGACAGAATTATAGATTAAAATAATAAAAAAAATTGTTTGCATACCTTATTTTGACGTCTTAATATCAGAACTTCAATTGTGTTTAATTATCCCGCTTTTGAGTTTTGAAGTGTGAAATTCGGTGAATGTATTAAGTAAAATAATTAATTTAAGTTAAACAAAACAAAACAAAAATGTTTTTAATATTTATACGGAAAAAGCCATTTTAAAATATTTGATAAATAAATTAGCAATTTTTTTTTAGCGAGCCGAATAATGCATGACCATTATTAAACAGGGCATGCTTTGAATAATTGATACAAAAAAAAATCGATAAATATTGTGCCCTTTGTGTTAAAAATAGCATCATTTTTTTCGATCCCGTTTGAAAATGTTTGCCGCCTTTCGACTACGGTGAACCAAACGCGCTGAAATATTTTTTTTTTATTCTGCTTTAAATTGCCCCCCCCCCCATTTTGGGGAGCCTGCCCCCCACACACATACACATTAAAAACCAAACTCATACAAATGGTCACCCATCTGGTACTGGCCAGCCTCAGCTTAATAATACATTGAAATTTTCGTCACTGAAAAAAAAGTTTTTTTTGGCCTGTTTGGTCTTCCATAGTTTTCTTCTTATAAAACGCAAACGTAAACAGAGTCGATCTAGACTCTACATCGACGCGAAATATCTGGTTAGCTATATGAATAAGTGGAATTATTTGAAATTCAGGTACTTATATTATAATATTTTTGCATATTCTCTTTTAGAAAATCATCCTAAATCTTAGTTAGACAATAAATAAATTAATTAATTATTTCAAAAACCTTCTTTTTTTTTAATATTTATGTACGTTTTTTGTGCAAGACAAAAAATGTCAATTGTTAACTTTTGGGGAAAATTTAACATTTAAAATTTAATTAAAAATAGTAGAAAAAGTTTTACATTATTCTGTTTTCTATATGATAAAATTCAGGGTTTTATCTTTCTGGAAAAAAAAAGTTACTCAGAAATAATGGATTTTAATAAATGTAATTTAGTTTTAAAAAACAACAACAACTTGATTTTGCGGCTATTTTTGGCGGTGCCTATAGTAGCAGAGCAGAATCGAGATAGCGCCTCCGCTGCAGCATTATGCTTTCCAGGCCTATACACGATGTCGTAGCAGAAGCAGGCGTGTTCTAATTTCCACCTAGTAATCTTTTCGTTGTTTATTTTGCTTTTACTTTTAGGGTTGAACATGAAAGAAACAGATTTTCAATCAGTGATTAACTTAAAATGTTTTCCTAGTAACAAGTGTCTCCATTTTCTAATAGCTTCTACGATTGCATAAGCTTCCTTTTCCATGGCAGAATGTTTTGTTCGGCTGGGGTTAGAGTTCTAGAAAAGAAAGCCTCGGGCCGACTGTTTTGAGTTATGGAGGCGGCAATCGCATGATCGGAAGCATCCGTTTCAATTTCAAGCGGTGAATCAGATTCTATACTGGCCAGAGATGATTTAGCGATCTCCTTTAGGAGAAGGAAGGCATCAGCTTGTTTTTCAGTGAGTGGGAAACTACTGACTCTAGTTAAGGGATATAACTTTTCAGAAAAATTTGATATCCACTTAAAATAGTGCGAGAACATCCCCATTGCTCGTCGAAGTGCAGAGAGATTTTTCGGTATCGGTAGATCAGTCAACCCTTTGAGCCTGTGAGGGTGGGTCAGGTTTTACCGACACCTTGCTTATGGTATACCCAAGTAAGTCCACAGAATTAAGAGAATAAAGGCATTTATTTTTTATTCAGGGTTAAACCATATTTAGCCACACTTTCCATAAAGCCTTTCATGTTTCTATCATGTTCTGCTTGATTATGTCCAGAAATAGTGGCGTTGTTTATATAAGCATAAGTGCATCGTAGTTCTTCTTGCTTTATGATAGTTTCTTTTTCATAAATTTTGCGAAAAAAAATGAAGAAAACAGTTATTCATACTACAATGTAGGAATAAATGCTCACATTATTTTTGATAAATTTGAAATATTAGTTGATTGTGCAGCTACTGTCCATATTAGCAATGATGGAAAAATCATTAAAGTTTTATCCAGAGGTAAAGATTAATATAATGCTAAAAAAGGAATCGCTAAAATAACGTTGCACGATACAAGTAATATTAGACATAAAGAAAAAGAAAGAAGCTCTCTATTATCTAAATAATATTAACACGAAGCACGGTCTGAACACATAGCAAAAAAAAAAATGTTTGGCCATTCCCTGTATTTTTAAAATACCGAGCATTGCTACAGGAATGACCATTACTGAAAAAGATAGTACCATACAACCATGTGAAACTTGTATTCTTAGGAAAAGTCGAAATATGCGACCAAGAAAACTAGACGAAAAGGCTAGACTTTCTTTCGAACTAGTGCATTGTGATTTGGCTCCAGGCGTAGATCCCGTTAGTATGAATGGATTTAAGTATGACATAACATTCATTGCCGATTAGTCAAGCTATGTGATGGCATTTTTTATCAAGAAGAACAATAACTCAGTTGACGCAACAAATCAATTCTTGGTCGATAGTGCTCTTTATAGAAGTATTACCAGATTAAGAAGTGGTAATGATTCTTAATTCACACCAAGAGAATTCAAATCACGTTTTGTTCAACAGAAAATCCGACAAAAAACATCAGCCCGATATTCACCATGCCAAAAAATGGAACTGCTGAATGGGAATAAGGAACGCTATTTCTAATATCTACGTGCATGCTAACTGACTTTCATTTAACTCACGAGCTGCGCTCAACTCTTTTCTCTGTGCTACTCATATCCGTAATAGATGTTATAATAACAATAGTAAATTAACACCCTATGAACCATTAAAAGGAGGAAATCCAAATATTTAAAATATGAACATTTTTTTCATAGCATGTTACGTATATGTGTTCAATAAAACAAATTTACGGGAAAGGGATTTTTGTAGGATACGACAAAAACAATCTTACCTTTTTTAGTATATTTCAATATCTTAATCAATTTAATGAATAAAAATCGATGAGAATAAAACAAATAAACTTCTGATTCCTACGAAAAAAATATAGTAAATAGCAATAGCCAGCTTAGGATGACCGTTGGGCTGGGTTAGGTGTGTCAGAAATTTCATGAAAATAGTGAATAATTCCACCCCATCTTTCCAAGCTTATAACTCCTCGAAAAATGTAATTCAAGCCCTAATTTTTTTTTCAATTAAAGGAGCAAGGACCAAGGTTTCATTAAAAAAAAAACAAAAAAAAACACATTGTTTTTTTTTTCAAGAGGTTTTAAACTTCGGACTTTACAGGTAAATTTCTAAAAAACAGTACTTTTTTGTTGTTTTAAATTTAAATATATTATTTATTGACCTTTTCTCTTCAATTTGTGATATATAAGACTTTGGTGCATAAATTAATTATTTACTTTTTAATAGACATTTCAAAATGGGAAGCGTGAATTATTCGACCCCCTGTCTTTCCAAGCTTATAACTCCTCGAAAATGTAATTCAAGCCCTAATTTTTTTTCAATTAAAGGAGCAAGGACCAAGGTTCCATTAAAAATAAGAAAAAAACAAATAACGTGGTTTAAAAAAAGGGTTTTAAACTTCAAACTTTACAGGTAAATTTCTAAAAAAACACTACGTTTTTTTTTTGTTTGATTTAAATTTGAATATATTATTTATTGACCTTTTCTCTTCAATTTTTGAGTAAATTAATTATTTACTTTTCGGTGAGTAAATTAATTATTTACTTTTTAATAGACACTTGAAGATGGGGGGGCGTGAATTAAAAAAAAAACGTTTGTCTAAAATATTATATTCGGTTTATTGGAAAGAACATAACGCTGGGTATAACGGGATGAATGGCAGTTATAAAACCGAGATACAAGTTATCTATTGTAACAGAGAAAATAACCCATTTTTTTTTTAAGATCATGTCACAGGCAATAATCTAAGTGGTGGAGAAGGTATAAAATTATCTCTGGGAAAAACTAATACACTAAGACGTTCAATTACAGAAAACTGGAAGAATGGGCCAACCAACCAGGTATTTCCTGGATGAACTATCACAGGAATATATAAAGAAGGATTGAACTATCACAGGAATATATAAAGAAGGATTGAACTATCACAGGAATATATAAAGAAGGATTGAACTATCACATAAATATATAAAGAAGGATTGAACTATCACATGAATATATAAAGAAGGATTGAACTATCACATGAATATATAAAGAAGGATTGAACTATCACATGAATATATAAAGAAGGATTGAACTATCACATGAATATATAAAGAAGGATTGAACTATCACATGAATATATAAAGAAGGATTGAACTATCACAGGAATATATAAAGAATAGTTGAATTATCACATGAATATATAAAGAAGGATTGAACTATCACATGAATATATAAAGAAGGATTGAACTATCACAGGAATATATAAAGAAGGATTGAACTATCACAAGAATATATAAAGAAGGATTGAACTATCACATGAATATATAAAGAAGGATTGAACTATCACATGAATATATAAAGAAGGATTGAACTATCACATGAATATATAAAGAAGGATTGAACTATCACATGAATATATAAAGAAAGATTGAACTATCACATGAATATATAAAGAAGGATTGAACTATCACATGAATATATAAAGAAGGATTGAACTATCACATGAATATATAAAGAAGGATTGAACTATCACAGGAATATATAAAGAAGGATTGAACTATCACATGAATATATAAAGAAGGATTGAACTATCACATGAATATATAAAGAAGGATTGAACTATCACATGAATATATAAAGAATGATTGAACTATCACATGAATATATAAAGAAGGATTGAACTATCACAGGAATATATAAAGTTGGATTGAACTATCACATGAATATATAAAGAAGGATTGAAGTATCACATGAATATATAAAGAAGGATTGAACTATCACATGAATATATAAATAAAGATTGCACTATCACATGACTATATGAAGAAGGATTGAAGTATCACATGAATATATAAAGAAGGATTGAACTATCACAGGAATATATAAAGAAGGATTGAACTATCACATGAATATATAAAGAAGGATTGAACTATCACATGAATATATAAAGAAGGATTGGACTATCACATGAATATATAAAGAAGGATTGAACTATCACAGGAATATATAAGGAAGGATTGAAGTATCACATGAATATATAAAGAAGGATTGAACTATCACAGGAATATATAAGGAAGGATTGAACTATCACATGAATATATAAAGAAGGATTGAACTATCACATGAATATATAAAGAAGGATTGAACTATCACATGAATATATAAAGAAGGATTGAACTATCACATGAATATATAAAGAAGGATTGAACTATCACATGAATATATAAAGAGGGATTGAACTATCACATGAATATATAAAGAAGGATTGGACTATCACATGAATATATAAAGAAGGATTGAACTATCACATGAATATATAAAGAAGGATTGAACTATCACATGAATATATAAAGAAGGATTGAACTATCACATGAATATATAAAGAAGGATTGGACTATCACATGAATATATAAAGAAGGATTGGACTATCACATGAATATATAAGGAAGGATTGAAGTATCACATGAATATATAAAGAAGGATTGAACTATCACAGGAATATATAAGGAAGGATTGAACTATCACATGAATATATAAAGAAGGATTGAACTATCACATGAATATATAAAGAAGGATTGAACTATCACATGAATATATAAAGAAGGATTGAACTATCACATGAATATATAAAGAAGGATTGAACTATCACATGAATATATAAAGAAGGATTGGACTATCACATGAATATATAAGGAAGGATTGAAGTATCACATGAATATATAAAGAAGGATTGAACTATCACAGGAATATATAAGGAAGGATTGAACTATCACATGAATATATAAAGAAGGATTGAACTATCACATGAATATATAAAGAAGGATTGAACTATCACAGGAATATATAAGGAAGGATTGAACTATCACATGAATATATAAGGAAGGATTGGACTATCACATGAATATATAAGGAAGGATTGGACTATCACATGAATATATAAAGAAGGATTGGACTATCACATTAATATATAAGGAAGGATTGAAGTATCACATGAATATATAAAGAAGGATTGAACTATCACAGGAATATATAAGGAAGGATTGAACTATCACATGAATATATAAAGAAGGATTGAACTATCACATGAATATATAAAGAAGGATTGAACTATCACAGGAATATATACGGAAGGATTGAACTATCACATGAATATATAAGGAAGGATTGAACTATCACATGAATATATAAGGAAGGATTGGACTATCACATGAATATATAAAGAAGGATTGGACTATCACATGAATATATAAGGAAGGATTGAAGTATCACATGAATATATAAAGAAGGATTGAACTATCACAGGAATATATAAGGAAGGATTGAACTATCACATGAATATATAAAGAAGGATTGAACTATCACATGAATATATAAAGAAGGATTGAACTATCACATGAATATATAAAGAAGGATTGAACTATCACATGAATATATAAAGAAGGATTGAACTATCACAGGAATATATAAAGAAGGATTGAACTATCACATGAATATATAAAGAAGGATTGGACTATCACATGAATATATAAAGAAGGATTGGACTATCACATGAATATATAAAGAAGGATTGGACTATCACATGAATATATAAAGAGGGATTGAACTATGACATGAATATATAAAGAAGGATTGGACTATCACATGAATATATAAAGAAGGATTGAACTATCACATGAATATATAAAGAAGGATTGAACTATCACATGAATATATAAAGAAGGATTGAACTATCACATGAATATATAAAGAAGGATTGGACTATCACATGAATATATAAAGAAGGATTGGACTATCACATGAATATATAAGGAAGGATTGAAGTATCACATGAATATATAAAGAAGGATTGAACTATCACAGGAATATATAAGGAAGGATTGAACTATCACATGAATATATAAAGAAGGATTGAACTATCACATGAATATATAAAGAAGGATTGAACTATCACATGAATATATAAAGAAGGATTGAACTATCATATGAATATATAAAGAAGGATTGAACTATCACATGAATATATAAAGAAGGATTGAACTATCACATGAATATATAAAGAAGGATTGGACTATCACATGAATATATAAAGAAGGATTGGACTATCACATGAATATATAAAGAAGGATTGAACTATCACATGAATATATAAAGAAGGATTGAACTATCACATGAATATATAAAGAAGGATTGAACTATCACATGAATATATAAAGAAGGATTGAACTATCACATGAATATATAAAGAAGGATTGAACTATCACATGAATATATAAAGAAGGATTGAACTATCACATGAATATATAAAGAAGGATTGAACTATCACATGAATATATAAAGAAGGATTGAACTATCACATGAATATATAAAGAAGGATTGAACTATCACATGAATATATAAAGAAGGATTGAACTATCACATGAATATATAAAGAAGGATTGAACTATCACATGAATATATAAAGAAGGATTGGACTATCACATGAATATATAAAGAAGGATTGAACTATCACATGAATATATAAAGAAGGATTGAACTATCACATGAATATATAAAGAAGGATTGAACTATCACATGAATATATAAAGAAGGATTGAACTATCACATGAATATATAAAGAAGGATTGAACTATCACATGAATATATAAAGAAGGATTGAACTATCACATGAATATATAAGGAAGGATTGAACTATCACATGAATATATAAAGAAGGATTGGACTATCACATGAATATATAAAGAAGGATTGAACTATCACATGAATATATAAAGAAGGATTGAACTATCACATGAATATATAAAGAAGGATTGAACTATCACATGAATATATAAAGGATTGGCTTAAAGGAAGGATCTCTTTACTATTATCAGGATAGAATAATAATGGCCGCTCAAGGTCAAGGCTTGATGACCAATGCTTTTTGAAAGATGAGTGGTTTCAGCAATAACAAGTGCAGGTTCTTCCACACAGAAGTAGAGAGTATGAGCCACGTGGCATCCAACTGTAAAGTCTTGTTGGGGGACGGCTATTGTACAATGCGACACAATGGAGTGTGTAAATATCTCCACTGGAAAATCAGTAAAAACTTAAATATGCAATGAAGTAGCAAGTCTTGGGAACATGTACCAGAAACTACAGTTGAAAATAATCCATACACCATCCACTACGACTACGAAATTCCTACAGTTACATTCCTAGAAAATAGGGCTATTAAGCCTGACATAGTGATATGGGACAAGGATAAAATGGCAACTCTAGTTGAAGTAAGCGTCCCAAAGGATGCTGGCCTTAACAAAGAGGGAGAAATTAACATAATACCAAGGACTTATGTATGACATGAAAAAAACGGGAATCTTTAGAAGGTATCAATTATACCAGTCATTATATATATATATATATATATATATATATATATATATATATATATATATAATGACTGATGAGCCCAAATGAGGGCGAAACTCGAGTCTCGGACTTCCGGTTCTTTGACTGTCATGGCTCTTGTGGGCTGCGATGTTGTTTGGCTGTGGAATTCATTATATACAATCTCTCACATTCTGAAAATTCTATCATAAGTTGCTCGCTTGGTTAGCATTGCTGGATGGCATCGTCCTTTCGAGTTAAAACTCCTACTTGTGAGACATCGGCTTGGGGTTATTAGCTGGTTGGATGACCGCGTCCCTTGTTGAGACGAAGTAGGTTCATTTCACAGTCGGATTTCGGCGCGGTTTGCTTGATCAGTGTTAGTTAATTGAAATTCTGGTGTGCAGGGCGTTTGCTCAGTTGGTAGAGTGCTTGCCTTGCATGCAAGAGGCTAGGGTTTCGAATCCTGAGTTCGGATTTGTCTAACTGATGAGCCCAAATGAGGGCGAAACTCGAGTCTTGGACTTCCGGTTCTTTGACTGTCATCGCTCTTGTGGGCTGCGACGTTGTTTGGCTGTGGAATTCATTATATATATATATATATATATATATATATATATATATATATATATATATATATATATATATATATATATACATATATATAATGCACTCTTAATAAAAGATATCTTGGTTGCTAAAATCGATAGAAGAATCATGAAAATCTGAACAATAAGATTGGGATGCATTTCAATCCTATAATGGAATGAGTTTATTTAGTATCACTTTATATATTCATATTTGTGATTTAACGATTAAGCCATCTTTGCAAATGCACGGTAATAATAGTATAGGTAACATAGCACATTTAAAACATTATACATGTAATAAAGGCACAAGTTAATAGCTTAGAAAATGGCACAAAATTAAAATAGAGCACTGATTTCCAACCTTTTAACCAAATAACCCTAATAATGAATCTTATAGCATGATTGCAACACACTTGTTTTAGTTGTATATGTTTGATTAGAAATTACTAATTAGTAAAAGTAAAAGAGAAACATAATAAATAAACCCGGGAACAAAATTCACACAAAATTATACTGAACGTGAGTGATAAGATTTTGAAAAAAATTTTCTTTTTTAATTTGATTATTTTGTTTTCTTTTATGCATTCTAGATGTTGATAAACTCATTGAGATTTTAATTGATATTTTCACATGCGCCATTTTTCCTATTTATTCACTCGTGTCATTTTACCTGTGCCATTGTTACCTAAATTCATTTTTGCAGCCAGACTAGATTTCCCTTTTTTTTCGGGGTACTGACATCATACTATAAAGTGTCTAATCTTTCTACTGCACACGAGTATTTGACTCACTGACCGCGTGATCGAGGAGGCAGATGCAAGTTCGCTAAGTGTCATGAAGCCCAAACATATCGCAATGATCATGAGTTTTACAGATTTATTGCAATGGAATGACAGGGAACGGTGTTAGTAAATGAATAAAGCAGTGAGTATAGGTAAACACAAAAGTCAGAAAGTCCATAAGCACGATGAATATCATGTTTAAATAGAATGGATGATTATTTTTTAGAACTGTACAAATACTTCTGCTGATAATAATTAAATGAATAGAGAAAATAGTAACAAAAAATACTGTGCGAATGTAGATATGAAAGACAAACCATGTCCAAGCACGCATGTAAGTATGTGTGTTGCATTTAGTCTATGCACATACATGCATACACACGTTTTGATTCTTAGTGTGAAGTTGGTCTTAGGTTCTGCTTTCTGAAGACAAATATCAAGCCAGACAGTATAAGCGTGGAAAAAAAAATTGAAGGTAGGTCTGCATAAAGTGCACGAGTTGTTGACAGAGGAAAAATTTAGTACACATTCTCTTTTATAATCACCTCTCCCATATCCAGCTCGCGTTAGAGATGACCTCTGATTTCTCAATCCAGAAAAAAATGTACAATTTATTAACTAATCAACATCCAAATTAGAAATGAAGGTGTAAACAATTTCTTAAATTTTTTGCTGTTCCAGTGAAAGTCGAGGTTAACTTGATGCATCACGTGAAAATTGTTTGCTAAGGGGTAAATGTCAGACATCTGGTTGGATGTCCCATCCCCTAGAAGAAAAAATTTACGAAAAATGAAAGAGAAAAGGAATTTGCATTCTAGACAATGTTGCTTATAATCTCTACTTGGTTTTGTCTTCTTCAATGTTTTCACTAAAAAAACTTCTTTTGTAGGTTGTTGTAAAAGAAACAAAATATGATTTTCAGTATTTTGTTTATGTTTATATCTATTTGTTGTTGTATGCCTCATTCGTTTTATTTGTTTTATCAAAAGAAACTGAAAAGTAGTTTTAAGTAAGAAAACACTGAAAGCAATTGAAAACTTCCTAAGCATTACTAAAAATCACAGAAATTTTACGAAGATTTTATAATTATTACTGAAAATTACAAAATAGTAAACACAACCAAAAACAATCGAAAACAACTTAAATGTTATTGTAAACAACCTATAGTATCTTAAATAATACGGGGAAAATAGAAATAACGTAAATATAACAAAATTCAATCTTAACATTACCAGAAAATAACTTAATATTACTGCGTAAAATTGAAGTGCCTAAGTATAACTAAAAAACATCACTATATTATCAAAAAGTAAAAATATATTACCGAAAACCAACAGAATATTGGGTTTTTAGGTTGTTCTCGTAATATTTAGTGTTTTTAGGCTATAGTTACATTGTGTTCGATTGTAGTGTTAAATGCATAGTTTGGCATAAAAGTTGCTCCAACACTGACCCTACACAAGCGCGCATCAGGCGGACAGAAACGAACAGTTACTAACAGCTTAAACGAACGAACAAAATCACAATAAACAAACACGTACGCAGTGCAAAGCTGCCAAATACATGTATTACTTATATATGTATATTATTCACACTATGAAAACATTTACACACACATCTCTAAGCCTTTTTACTACTTAACTTTCTTTATTAAACATGAATCTTAGTAAAAAAGCTTTTACTGGTTTAAAATATTTTTTTATATTCTTATAAAATTGTAGATATAAAATATGTTATAAAATTTTGTTATCCTCATTTTTTTCATTTACAAAGTTCTGTTTTCTTTTTAATAAATGTTAACTGCTGATCGTAATAGACCTCAATGTTTCAGTTATTACTATTGTGATATTGTGCAACCAATTAAAAACTTCACTGGATTGATACTGGCATTTTGTTTGGAATAGCATTTTCTTCTCAAACTAAAAAGGTTTACAACTCAAACTTTTCTATTTTATAGGTACGGGCAAAAATAAATGAATAACGATAGGGGGACCTAGTTTTGAAAGCCGATTTATCATCACTTTTTTTGTAGGTTTCCGACTACTTTGTTATTTAAGGACTACACTTAATATTTGTACACATGAAAAAAAGTAAAGAAAAATGTTTTCATGGCGAGCTAACCAATTCAGCTAAATTTTGAAGTTAAATAAATTCATTGTAAAAATCCTTTAAAAGATAAATATTAGTTTTCTGGGTGGATTTCAAAGATAATTAGTAAAGTAAAATAAATATAGAGTTAAATAAAAATAAACACCTTGTTTGCACAAAAAAGATAGCTGGATTAGCCCCCAAGCTGAGTGATTTTGCCGTTCGCAAAAGCACGACAAACCAGTTTTGTAAACACAATATACATAGGCCCAAAATCTGAGACAGGCGAAAATCTGTCTAAGAATGACGTCATGTAATTAAAAGGAGGGAGGAGTGCTGCTTTTCCCAAGACGTGCATCCGTACATTTCTATTGTAAATGTTTGTATAATTTTTATCAGTTTTTAAATTAAATTATTTTTCTATGTTCCTGATTTTAAATTAAATTTTTATTTTAATTATTAGCCAATATTATATAAAAATTATGTTACGCCGAAAGTTTCACATTCTTTTAAGCAAGGAAAATATTAAAATCTTACATATAAAAATTATGCGAAACCTGTAATTAATAAAAAAAAAATAGAAATACTTTTTGCTATTATAATTTTTTGGGGAAAATATTAAATAAACAATACTTAATTCAATGATAATATCGGTAGCTGAAGAAATTTATTTTTCTTCGAGTTATATCGAATTCATTAATATAGATTTTAGGAGCTTTTATCGTAATGTTCCTGTAAAAATTAAATAATTGTTTTAATTGTTATATTTTAGAATCCTTTATTTTCATAAAAAAAAGTAAAAATAAATTCCTTTAATTTTTTTTATTACTGAAAACCATAACTTTAGCAAAGGTATTTTATTTTAAACAAAATAATACATTTCCACTAAGATGTAAAAAACCCTAATGTGTCCATTATATTTCGTGGTCATTATTTGATAAATACTGAAAATTCCATTAAAATTGGTTAATTTCCTGATTTTTGGTGATATTTTAAGTAAAGGGAGGGGTCAAAATGTTTATTCATCTTAAGCACTGGCATTCATTTTGCTCGTGTCTACTATTTTAATATGCATGGACGCTTCAACATATTCTTCCGTAACTAATCTATTATTGAAAAACAGAAACAGGATTTGTATGCCACATTCCGTGTGTACATGAAAGAAAATAAAAACTGTAAAACAAAAAAGATTTAATCAACTGTTGAATTAATGAAAATGTCTATTTTAACAACTTACCAATTTTATTTCACGTTTTCATTTATCTGACTAAAGTAAAGTGATAAAGAAATGATTTCACATCAAATGTTATGAAAAGTGTTCAATGTTGCCGGTCAATTATATGGGTGCGTTTACACGACCGTTTTTATTGGTATGCTCAAGACAACTGATTATGAAATGAGAGAAATGTGTAAGTAGCTCAGTAGGCGTACACACATGAAATGTAAAATAGATTATTTTACATGAAGATATTATTGGTACACAAATTATCATCTATATCGATGTTGACATTTATCTCAATATCCTGATGAAGAAAAAGTAAATAATCAGTATTTAATAGTTGTTCAATACACTTGCTTGAACGATTTTCCTGCCAAATTATGTGTGTACATAGAAAGAATTGACACTGTAGAATAAAAAAAAATAATGAAACGTTGAATTAATAAAAATGTCTACTTTAACAACCTATCAGTTTTATTTCACGTTTTCATTCATTAAACAATTTAAGGAAATAAAAAAAATGATTTAACATCGTTATGGAAATGTTCCATGTTGCTGATCAATATTTATAGATGTCCTCAAGTCAACTGATTTAAATAGGGGAAAATATGTAAGTAGCTCAGCTGGAGTACATGTATGGAAAGTACTTACATTGAAAACTAAATTATTTCACATGAAAACTGGTACACAAATTACCATGTACATCGATGTTGACATTTATTTCGATATTGTGATGAAAAAGTAAATAATCATTGTTAAATAGTTGTTCAATGCGCTTGCTTTATTGCATGAATTGTAAGGAAAAAATGGCCATAAAATGTTCCCTAAAAATACAAAACTGTCATCATTACACCACCCTGGTCCGAAAACACAGTGAGCATGACTTTGCCAACAGATAGCTTTCAGTTCCCTTCTTCGAATGTTGTCGGTTCGTACATGTTTTCCCAGTTTTGTGATTGATGTTGTTTTGCTAGTTCTTGCATCATGATGTTAGTGTACCATATTGAGGTTTGGATTTTAGCAATTCATCAGATATTGTTTTTCGTATATGTTTGTATATGATGCATGTGTACTTCAGTGCAAAGGAAGAACCAAATACATTGCACGAATGTCTTTTGTCCTGTTTTGTCTAATTTTACTTTAAAATTCTCAGAATTAAAATATTCTAGTGAAGTTCTCATTTACCTTTCAGACACTGAGTTAGTAAATAAGTTTGAAACATCAGATTCATCTCTCCAATTGACGATACAGACATTCCATAGTATAGATTTGTAGTTGTCTCCAGTACTTACTGGATTTCAGACCAAAAATGATTCTTGTCTGGTATAGTACCTAGCATCGTGCTGTGACTTAAGGTTACATCACTAACAGAAGGAGCATAAAAGCCACAATTAGTAAGCCATACTATGGAGATATTCATTGCCTTTGAATATGGTATTTTTTTTGTATTTAGGATTTACATGAAGGTAAAAATATCTTCATGCCAGGTATTTCTGACAAACCACTATACAAAGAGTACTTAGACAGCCGAGGATAATGTCAAGTCAATATTGAAGATCTCTTACGTGTGTGTTTGCATATGTCGCAACAACTGTTCATTCCGTGCAAAAGAAGTACCACAAACTTCACAAGAATTTAGTTTACCTTCTGCATGTGTTTTCATATGACGCAACAAAATTGAATTCTGTGTAAAAGAAGAACCACACACTTCACAAGAATATGGCTTTTCCCCTGTATGTGTTCGAACATGATTCAGCAATGTTGACTTCCGTGCAAAAGAAGAACCGCATACTTCACAAGAATGTGGTTTCACTCCTGTATGTCTTGGCATATGACGCAACAAATGTTCTTTCCGTGCAAAACAAGCACCACATATTTCACAAGAATGCGGTTTGTCTCCTGTATGTGTTTGCATATGATGAGACAAATGTGATTTCTGTTTAAAAGAATAACTACATATTTCACAAGAATATGGTTTCTCTCCTGTATGTGTTTGTATATGATTCAACAAACTTGAGTTCTGTGCAAAAGAAGAACCACATACTTCACAAAAATGTGGTTTCTCTCCCGTATGTGTTCTCATATGGCGTAACAATGTTGACTTCCGTGTAAAAGAAGAATCACACACTTCACAGGAATGTGGTTTATCTCCTGTATGTGTTTGTATATGACGCAACAAAGTTGACTTTAGTGCAAAAGAAGAATCACATATTTCACAAGAATATGGCTTCTCTCCAGTATGTTTTTGCATATGACGCAATAAATGTGATTTTTGTCTAGATGAATAACTACATATTTCACAAAAATGGCGTTTGTCTCCCATATTTGTTTGCACCTGATTCCACGGAAAATTGCATGTAATGAATTGCAATGATAGACACGTGATCCAATATATATACGTTCAAAAATATCTTAAAGGAAGCTTCTACAAAATTGACCTTTTTATCACCCCTAATTTGCATCTGATTTCTGTGTTACAGATAAGCAGGTTCTTTAATATTGAATAGACTTTTTGTTTATTTAAAATGCCATATTTTTATTTATTAAAGTTGCACTGCTTTTTTACATTCTATCTTGTGCTATATTAAAAAACATACACAGGGATCCTACAGATTCGCAATGTCATTTTCATGGCATTTTCCAGATAAAATCGGAGTTTTCAAAACAAAATTTGATGTAGAAAGAATAATATAATAAACAATTGCTAATAAATTAATAATAGTAATTTCATAATTAAAACATATTATTATTATTATTTATTTGAACTCTTCATTTCTCCTGTGCTCTATTTGTAGTTTCATGATAAGGAGCGTAACTATTGTATTATGTGTGTGTTATTATGTGACAATACAGGAAATAATATGATGCAATTTTTGAAAAATGTATTTATTTCGATTTTATTTTTTATATTAAATATTTGAATAGTATTTTTTTAAATATTTTAAAAATACATTTTTATTGTATTTTTAATATTTAATACTTAAAATTTTTTTAAAATATATTTTGCATGTTATTTTTAATATTCCAACACAAATTTATATTAAACATAAAGAGTACAGTTTTCAAGCCTTTTTAAAGACATTTTCCATATTTTCCACGACTTTTGAATAATACAAATAAACCCTTTTCAACTCAAAACTTCAAATTCAAAGCTTTAACAAACATATCCGAACGCTGATACATGTAGCAAGAACAATTCCTTTTTTTTTACTAAATTGGATTTGATGAAAACGTTTGATGAAATAAGTATCACATGATTTACCAAATTATGATTTCTCTCTTTCCGGATATTTTCCCTTCAGTAACTTTTTTCGAAGTTTCCAATTATTTAAGATGTTTTTAAAACACTAATGGAAAAAGATCAATTTCAATCCAATAATCGATTTTTTTTATTTCATTGCTGCACATTCTGCAAATAGAAAAAAAGAATTTTGAAATATACATTTTATGTTGTAAAATCAAATATCTTATGTTGATTTTATTAATAAGTCTATAAATATTTTATTGATGAAATTAAAAATAGAATGAGTATAGTTTTATGCTATAATTCAATAACTTAAGTGTTATTTCTTCCACCCGTCACACCAATAATTTCCTGGGTACGGTTAACACTGTTGTCCAAACTTCCAACTTCTGTATACATAAAGCACCTTCTCTCAACTCCCAACGAACTTCTGCTAATTCAACTTATTTCTTCGAAATCCAACTTCAAAATGAACGATACTCTAAAAAATTAACCCTCTTTTATCTCCAACCAGGAGCATCTCATTTGCATATCCGGTGGTCACATTGCAGGCATATAAAGAGATAAGGCAGCCATTTTTGTTTCTTTCTTCTTCATTCATTTCATTCCACAACCGACCCATTGAATTATGCGCACGTGCTAATTAGGTAAGTCGCACGTTTCCCTACATATGCAATTCCCGTTTGTTAACAAAATGAATGGGGTTTCTTTTTACAGATATTTAAATAAAAATACTGTTTTTCTATTTTTTAGATTAGAATTGATAATTCATATTATTTGGATTCTTCAGACTTTTGCACTTATATTGGATGTTATTTTCACAAGGTTTCTATTTTTTGTTTACCCCCGACCTTCTTCAGGGCTATCTCCTTTAAATCAGAGTCTTTCTGTTAAACACGAATCTACATTCAATTCTGAATGGAACCTTTTATTTAATCCACAAAATTAGCATGTTCTCGTTCCATCAGCCATGACAAGGTAAAAGTCTTAAGTAATTCTCAATTGTATTTTCAATCGTCTCCACTGAGGATTGAACATTCCAACAATCATGAGAATGTAACTTACAACTGAATTTCACCAAGTACTCAAATCACTGTGCCACGGTCCCAGCAGATACTTGTAGTACAAATTTTATTAGCCTTAATACTATTGTGGCTCTAGATATTATCATCACTATATATTATTGCATATTCTTTCTATATATATGACTCAAAGAAACACTACATATTGACTGACGATCAAATACTAAGCAGACCTAGTATAGAATTTAACAATCTCTATCTATGGACAAATAGATATATATGTAGATAGATAGTAACAAGTTGGGGTCGTATGCTTTATATATAGAGGGATAACTAGATAGATTGTAATACATATGGAAACCATCAATTATAAATAATATATATATATATATAGAGAGAGGGGGGATAGAAACAGAGAGACAAATGGATAGATATAGATAGTAATAACTTGTGGTGGATTTGTAATGAAATACAACATATAACCGTGCAAAATCAAGAGGAAAAAGAGGAAAATACAATTTTTTGTGTGATAATTTTGAGAGAAGAATATTTCTTGTAGCAGAGAATATTTACGCCACATGTGTAAATGGAGTCGAGTTGACCCATGTTTTTTGTTGTTGTTTAAATATCTGTGGTGCATGTATAAGGCAACTGATTAGAGATCCAGGCACATTGAAGGATGTGGCCATGGATGTTGTGACCTTTTGAAACAAAAATGTAGTAGGCAAAAAAAATGTTCTGTCAGCAACAGTACAACTTCAAAATAGTCAATATCGCCCACCTCCAGAAGAGAGGGAATTCCTGTCCGTGATAACCGTGGTAAAAGAAGACACACTCCAATCGCCAGAAACACCCACACACACAATTTGCAGGACACTGTCGACTCGTCTCTAGCCTCCTGCTTTTATAGTGGCCGGGAATTATCCATTTGCATAATCACATGAGAAAGAAACGTGATTTTCCGAGAGTTGCATGGGGTAAACGCTAATAAAAAACCCCCGGACGCCATCTTGGAATTCTCTTTTCCCCACAACCGGTGACACAACAGACGTACCCGAGGTAAGCTCTTTTTCTCCTCATTTTAGTTATTGCTACTTCTGCTACACCTTTGTAAGGAGAGGGTGTGCCGTATATTCAAACAGGTAACAGCAGTTGTAAAGACGTTGCTGGAAGTCACCCCCTACCTTTTCCTTCTCATTGACAATGAATTAAATCTGTCACACAAGGTAGCAGGCCTTACTCTGGTTAGATTTAATAAACTAAGAAAACTAAATCATACATTTGCTGCATAGATAGAGAGTGGCAACGTCCAATTATGGGGTCTCATGGGGATTGATTTGATCACGACATCCATCCCATGTAGGTGATACAATGTATGAATGATGCAAACTGGCAAAAGTCTGGCAGTTTTATGCACATAGAAAACACAAAATATTATTTATAGGAGAACCAAATCAGCAAGGAAATGAGCAAAATAATAACTTTTATATCCTGACTACACAAATTGAAATCAAGGACATGAAAGTTAGATTTGCAGATTCAAGAAAAAGATTAAGGGAAATTTTTCTTCATACAATGGCTTTGATGATCTTGAGCAACTCAAGGGTCAGTAAAATATAACACTTACTATCTAGCTGAAAAGACTAGAAGCCATCATTGGTAACGTACATTGCAATTGTCTCTTTTCTCTTATAGAACTTTTAAAGAATTGAAATTGTTGCAAACATGTGCGTGTTTCACTTAGCACTAAAGTTGACTGAAAAAAAAAATGAGTGAAAGGCGGTGATTGTTTTTATAGCTGCAATCCTCCTTCTGCATACTAATTCATTTCATGTATGCAAATTAACCTCTCAAAGCTCGTTATCAAATTACATCGTCCTGTTAAAACAACCCATTTTTTTTGGGGGGGGGGTTCTACAAACTCTTCTTCAGCCGCCACCATTTCCCAGGAAGAAAACGCCACACAAATAATGGCTTGATTGCACTCTTGCGGTAAATAAAAAAATTTAAAAAAAGGAAATACAAGAGGAGTACATTTACTATATAATAATAATGAGAGAATTTTGGATGCTTAAAATGTATACAATTCTTTACATTCTTAAAACGAAAATTTGTATCTAAAAATGCAGATTTTTGTTTTGTTTGCTTTATTTGACTTTATTTTCACTTTAAACTATAAACATTTAAAAATTTGGTCACCTTATTTGAAATTTAAACATTAGATAAATGATAAATGAATTGTCGCTTTCCTAATTTATAAGTAAGTATTGAAAATAAAACTAAACAGAAAAAAAAAACACAACCCACAGTTAAAAATACTGGTTCTTCTTCATTGTTGTACCTATTTACTATGCCTACCCACGGGACAGAGTTAGACACCAGGGTCGTTTTTTAACGTGAAGAAAAGGTACAAAAATAAAAAAATTGTCTCAGTCGTGAAGGACTGATCCTCCACCGAAAGAGAACAAGAAATGAAAGTGCAGCATCTGAAGAACAGATACTACACTTTGATCTTGTTTATATATTTTATTGCTTTTAAAATTTTGTAAATACAATTAAGTAAAAAAAAACAAAAGATTTTCAACAAAAAAAAATTAGGCACAAGGCCCTACAAGAAATTGGGGAGGGGAAGGGTTCAGGGTCTTTGTGACTAAAGTGATTAAAAAGTAATAAATGTAGACTTTGGAGTCTTACTCTTGACTGACAACATTTACCAAAATACCTCATTCACTCTATGGATCTTAAACTAACTAATAAATCCCCAGCGTTTAAGAATCAAAACCATATTTACAATTTATAAACAGTTGTCTGTGTGTTTGTGTATACATCTTTTTTTGATCTTGAGCAAAATTCTAAAATTTAAATTTTGAAGTTATAGTGACCGTCAATCGATCAAAAACTGCTTTTTCTAAAGCTTATTTAAATCTATTAAAATCGATTATTTCTGAAAAACTTTTGGTTTTACTAGAATGACAACAACCTAAAGTTTATTATGTTAAAAGCAGAATAATATTTTTCTATAATTTTTTATACAATTTTAAGTTAAAAATTTTTCATAAAACGTGTTTGACCCAGTTTTTGCCAAATGTCAACAAAACATAAACAAAATTTTAAAAGGTTTTCGAATCAATTAAACTCATTTTTTATGTGTAAATAAAATTTACTATGATTGATTATAAGAATATGAAAAAATATTAGAATATAATTACCTTATATTTAAATAAATTCAAGTAAGTAAATTTCTTAGCAAGATCGTGTACGTTTTAGATAATTACCTAATTTTTGGTAGATTTTTTAAAGACAGACTCTGTTACGAAAATCCAAAACACTCCATAAATTTGGAGGTCACTATGAACTTACAGTGAAGCTAATGGTAGCTTCTAAATTAGCATGCCACAGTAATGAACATATCCAAAAACCACAAAAAAATAATAGGTAGAAACTTAATTACTAATGAAAATAGATTTTGAAGACAATTAATGAACAATAAGTTTTGCAAAATAAATAGCTAAATAAATAGAATAAACCGAACAGTTCTAATTGTAACAAATGGGAGGCAAATTTTTTTGGAGAACCGAAAATCTTTTGCAAATTTAGCAAAACTCAATTTTCGTTACTTGTCTCTGAAAACTGTTTCATTAATAATTAAGTTTCTAGATCATAGCTTTTCGTAATGTTCAAAATATTTTCATGGCTGCGATATGATAATTAATAGATAACATTAGTTTTATTTGAAATTCAATATTTTAATTTTTGAATTTCGCTACGATAATGAAGAACCTAAATTTCAAAGAAAATCATTTTCATTTAAAAAATTTGGGGTTGTATTACAATCCACAGAGATACAAAAAGTAGAAATCCACCCAATAAATGTTACCATTACATTTATGGGGTGGGTTTTTACTACCATTTTGTTTTATTTCTTTTTTGAAGTGATTAATGAAACTTAAATATGTAAAAAGATATTGTGGCCACTTTTTCTTGTTGTCGGATAGTGCTAAAAAAAAAACTTGTTAGTTATCGAACTAAATAAACTGTAAGAAATTCTCTTACTCGTTTTTGCCTATGGCAGAATGAAAGAGACTCAGAAAAGCAACAAAGGCTCACCTTAAATCCAAGAATAATTTTATTTACAAAAGGGTAAAAGAGGAGTCCATATTGCAAAAGAGTGCCCTCTTTAGCTTCTGCCAAATGGCGGGTAGTTCTTGCCTAGAAAGACGAAGGTAGTTGTAGTTCATGCCTTGAAAGGCGAAGGTAGTTTTCTTCTTGTGAAGATGCTGGTAGACTCGGCCACTCGTAGAATTGGTTGAGGGTTCGCGAAATCCTTCCAGACTGTCGATACGAACAACGCACCTTTTGCGATCGATGTTCATAAAATAATATGCCCCTTTGCGGGCAAAGATAATGAAGTAATTATTCCGTAGAACATTTTAGCCTCTGGCTAGTATCCGCATTTAAATGAGCGGAGAAATAAATGGGGTAGAACCCTGCCTTAGTTCATTAGGCCTGGAGCGAGATTTCGCATGTCGGCTTTGCTCGGCATCATATTGAAATTTGTTTTTTGAAACACAAAATTCCCGCCAATTCTGAATCCTCCTTAGCAACTGAACAACGCAATACCATTGGTCGAAATAATCGTGTGATCAGTCACTCTCAGAGTGACTGATCCGCGCTATTTATTATATCATATTTCCAAGTTTAATTGAAGTTTTATTATATGCTTCTTTTTTAATCAATTGTAAGGTTGAAGTATAGAATAGGTACAAAACACCCTCCCCTCCCCATGTTAAGAATGGATTTTTAAATAATGACGTTATTATTTACGTCCGGATCACTCTCTGCAGTAGTACCACTTTAACCTTACAATTGAATAATAATGATAAAAAAAAACATATCATAAAACTTTAATTAAACTTGGAAATACGATTTAAAAAATAGCGCGGATCAGTAAGTGCACTAGCACCACAACTTCTCCAGTTAAGTAGAAAGGTAACTTATTTTGTCTTTGATAACATTTATTTGTTATATATTTGTTTACTACCTTTTCATACCTCTGTGGATTGTAATACAAACCCCAAAACGTAAACAAGTTAAATATTGAGGTAAACAATAAAGTTGCGTTTTTTTTAAATTTATTTTAAAAAATAATTTTTGAGTCCGTATTGAAAACAAAACACAATCAAACAAAACAAAACAAAATAAAACAAAACAAAGCTATCGACAATTTCCAAGAAAAATCATTTTCATTCTGATTATTCGCTTAGTAAATGTAGTTATCTTCCTTACATTTTTCATGTATTCTGCAAATGCGGTTAAAAGATATTAAATTCATGTTGTGATACTTACTTTTTTTGTTTTGTTTAGTAAATGCGCTTTCGATTGACTTTATCTGCTTTTGCAAAGGTAACGATTTTTCAAATGTGACTGACTCTGCAAGCTAATTCAGGATGGCGAACGGAAAAGCAGGCTCGCAGAAAAAAAAAAAGATTAAGAGGAAAATTAAAAAAGAAATTATTTCGAAATGAAGCCGATCTCTTTAGTATACATAACGAACAAAAATAGTATTCTTTTTATTTATCTCAATATTTTAATATTTACATAAGATAAAAAAAAATTATAAGCTTAATTTTCATTAAAATTCCTATTAGAGACGACAACTTCCGCTTTCAGTCCAAGATTTGATATTTGTGATATTTGCTCACTCTGAAGAAGCCATCTTTCCAGGCATTAGCTCCTATTAGAGAAAGAATTACATTATTTAATTGCCAATTAGTTTCCTTATTCGTGAGGGGATGTCCCTTCTTGGGAAGGTCGGTACTTACCGACCATATGTCTACCTTTGCCACCATGGGAGTCATAAAAACACATCAAGCCTTCAGGTTAAGTCCAACGTGCATTATATATTCTGTTATCATAAATTAAAACACCTAAGGAATATATCCTCTCTTTTGGGAAAAACTCTGACTGACTGCTGTGCTGTGGTAGCGGTGTCAGAAATTTCGTGAAAAATAGTGAATAATTCCACCCCATCTTTCCAAGCTTATAACTCCTCGAAAAATGCAATTCAAGCCCTAATTTTTTTTTTCAATTAAAGGAGCAAGGACCAAGATTTCATTAAAAAAACAAAAACAAAAAAAAAAACGTGTTTTTTTTTAAAAAGGTTTTAAACTTCGGACTTTACAGGTAAAATTCTATAAGAACACTATGTTTTTTTTTGTTTTAAATTTGAATATATTATGTATTGACCTTTTCTCTTCAATTTGTGAGTAAATAATTATGTAATCATCGGGTTCTAAATTAATTATTATTAGACATTTACAAAAGGAGGCGTGAATTATTCGACCCCCTGTCTTTCCAAGCTTATAACTCCTCGAAAAATGTAATTCAAGCCCTAATTTTTTTTTCAATTAAAGGAGCAAGGACCAAGGTTCCATTAAAAAAAAAAGAAAAAACAAATAACGTGGTTTAAAAAAAAAAGGTTTTAAACTTCAAACTTTACAGGTAAAATTCTAAAAGAACACGATGTTTTTTTTTTTAAATTTGAATATATTATGTATTGACCTTTTCTCTTCAATTTGTGAGTAAATAATTATGTACTCATCGGGTTACTAAATTAAGTATTTACTTTTTAATAGACACTTAAAAATTGGGATGGGGGGGGTTCGTGAATTAAAAAAAAAAACGTTTGTCTAAAATATTATATTCGATTTATTGGAAAGAACATAAAATTTCACATTGACCCTGAAAATATGGTAAAAATAGAATCAATAGAAAAATTTTGATAGATTTTTAAAATTTAAAAATTGAAAAATATTGAGTTTAAAAATTGAAAAATATTGAGTTCGGAAAATTCATTACTGTTTAAAAAAAATATATATTTCTATTACTTTTAAAACAACTGTAATAGTTTATTTTGGAAGTATAATCCATAAAGAAAATAAATAACCCACTTTTAACAGAGAAATTCCGAGATTTTTATATTGTATTCGCAGTTTCGTGTTAGGGGTGTCAAAAATTCCTACAAAAATTCTGATACCGGTGGTGCCTGGAAAACTCGTCTCCGGAAAACTCGTCTCGGGAAAACTCGTCTCCGGAAAACTTGTCCCCTTTCGCTGGGTAGGAAAACTGGTCCCTTATTGAATAAATATCGATTGAAAACACATTTTATGATCGTTCTTGAAGGAGATATTGTTTTTTTTAAAATAGACTATAGCCCCCATAATATTTTTTAAAAAATATTTCTACTTGTTCAATGTTTTTTTTTTTTTTTTTTTTAAATAAAATCGATTTTCTAAGTGTCCGTTTTCTACCTAACTGGCTAAGTTCTTAGTGGTTGTTTTAAATTTGAATATATTATTTATTAACATTTTTCTCTTCAATTTGTGATATATAACACTTTGATGAGTAAATTAATTATTTATTTTTTAATAGACATTTCAAAATGGGAGGCGTGAACTATTCGACCCCCTGTATTTCCAAGCTTATAACTACTCGAAATATGTAATTCAAGCCCTAATTTTTTTCAATTAAAGGAGCAAGGACCGAGGTTTCATTTAAAAAAAATAACAAACGAAAAAACAAACAACGTGGTTTTTAAAAAAGTTTTAAACTTCGGATTTTACAGGTAAATTTCTAAAAAACACTACTTTTTTTTGTTTTAAATTTGAATATATTATTTATTGACCTTTTCTCTTCAATTTGTGATATATAACACTTTGAGGGATAAATTAGTTATTTACTTTTTAATAGACACTTGAAAATGGGGGGGGGCGTGAATTAAAAAAAAACGTTTGTCTAAATTCGGTTTATTGGAAAGAGCATAAAATTTCACATTGACCCTGAAAATATTGTAAAAATAGAATCAATAGAAAAATTTTGATAGATTTTTAAAGTTTAAGAATTGAAAAATATTGAGTTCGTAAAATTCATTACTGTCTTAAAAAATATTTCTATTACTTTTAAAACAACTTTAATAGTTTATTTTGGAAGTATAATCCATAAAGAAAATAAAGAACCCACTTTTAAAAGAGAAATTACGAGTTGTTTTATATTTTATTCGCAGTTTCGTGTTAGGAGTTTCAAAAATTCCTACAAAAATTCTGATGATGTAATGTCTTTCTTGTAAACATTACGTTAATAAAAGGGAGATAAACGAATGGCAGGAGTTACAGACCCTGTGCCATCCGGGTTCTGAATCACTCTGGATTTTAACAAAGTTCGAGGCATGTGTTTGTTTTCTTTTCTCTCCGTAATCTATATATAATCTTAACATGCCTTCAGTGCCGTGGTAATAATCGATATTTAGCTAATATCGATTTCCTCTCTGCTAAACAAAACAACAGAAGGGAAATTTAAAAAAAAAAAAAAAAAAAAAAAAAAACAGCGTGCTAAAATAAAAATAAATATGGCCGATTTCGACTACAACTTGGATCTCAGGTAGCAAAGTGGACAAACTATGTCAGTAGACCAATAAACTACTTTGTGGCTCACAACATAACGGATGAGAAAAGACAAAAGGTGATACTGCTAACTTTTGTGGGCGAAGATATGAACGACCTTATCAACGAATTACCGCTCAAACAAACGAGAGAATGAAACACGAAACAGTACACACTTTGAGAAACTCGTCTCGGCTGTGCAGAGTCACTTCAAACCACAAAAAACAATGCGGAATACAACAGATTCGTATTTTGTAAAACGGAACAGATTACTCATAACATAGAGGAATTTCATCGGATACTGAAAGAGGCAGCAGCTGCATGTCACTTCAAAATCACAGACACCAAAATAAAGTCACAGCTAATAACAGGCTGTCTGTTGGAAAAAAAAGTTTGTCATAAATGACTTATGAACTCAACTTATGACGTTACACGAACTAATGAATAATACGAGGACACTTGAAAGCATGATGATGCAGTGCACCTGGAACAAATGCGACTAGAAGATGCCCACACTCGTTCAAGAGCTACTACTACTGCAGTACTGCACTAGCAAAGTCACGTATGAACAACGGCAGCTAGGCGACCGTTCACAAAAGCGTCAGATCATTAAAGCCCAAATGACCACAAAATTAAAAGGATCTTTGAATTACCCGATCCAAAAAATGCATTAGAAGACATAAACCTGTTGGGAATGACTAATTTCTGCGGCGCACACTTCATTCCAAACTATGCAACCCTGACCCATGAATTACGTCAGTTGACAAGAAAAGAACACAATATGCAGTGGTACTGGATTGAACAGCACACGGAATGTTTTTAAAAAACCCAAGGATTCCTTAATCAAAGCATACTCACTCTCTAACTTTGACCCAAATAAACACACCAAAATATACACCGGTGCTAGCCCTATAGGCTAGCAAAAGGTAAGACTCACCACCGTTATTTAAGCCATTCTTACCAACAAATGACATGCCATCGAGGGCATAAACAAAGCAACATTTCACCCCCTGCATGCTAACCATGCTTAACTTTTGCCAGCACACGAGGATAGCATCATCCTAAAAGGGTACCAGGTAGTACTGCCTAAAACAGTATAAAACAGAGCTGCCAAAATAGCACACGCAGAACATCAAGGCACTGTGAAATCATAACCCTCCTGGAAAAAGTCTGGTTCAAAAACAGTAGAAGAAAACATCTGCAAGATCAGCACTCATAAACCTGCAAGAGAACCACAACAAATGCCCCTACTACTGACGACCCCACGGACAGAATTCGGTGCTGATTTTAGACATCTCCAGAATGGGAAATATCTGCTTGTTGTCACAGATGAGTACTAATGCTATGCTGTGGTTGACTCGATCTCATCTCATCAATATCAGTCATACCACGCTTGAACAAGATATTTGTCGAATTCAGGATACAAACATCTCTCAAGACGAACAATTGCCCACCATTCAACAGTTTTTATTTCAAACCCTATGCCTCCATCACTGGTTTCAGACACAGGAAGGTAACGCCCCTATAGCCTTAGGCCAATGCTAAAACAGAATGATTTATAGGCACTGTAAAAAATCCATCAAAGCTGTCCTAATCAAAAGTCAGAGCTGGAAGCAAGAACTATTCACGTTTCTGCTGAACTACCGAACAACACCAGACTGCACCACCAGAGTACTCCCAGCTTCAATCCTATTTGGTCAGACCAGAAAAAAACACGCCTACCACACCTGATCACGCCTATACCCAGTATTAGGAAATGTGACACCCAAACCAAGAGAACGATAACATGATATGCTGATAAAGCATACGTGAAACTCAGTGATCTCAGTGTAGGTGACGCAGTCATCATGAAGAGTGATCACACCTCAAAGGTTTTCAACCATACCAACCCAACCCATTAACTGGAAGAAAGAAAAAGGCATCCATGATTACCACCTAACACAAGGGCAACCAAATGACAAGAAACACCAGTTTCTTCAAAAAATGTCCTCAAACCGCTAACAAAGCCCAGGCATAACCCATTCAATTACTTCTCATCCGAAGATGAACGCTATAAATACGCAACAACGCCACCAACTCTCAAAGACAACAAGCCACAACACACCTCAAACCTCAGGCGTTCAAACCGGATAAGACGATCACTCAAACGATTTGATTACTAACTCCCCCTACCCCAAAAGTATATAAATAAAAATAAAAATAAACCCTCTGTACAATAATAACTTATAATTGTCATTCATTTTACTCGGGTTAACATACGTCACTTTATGCAGTAGATCGGACCCATTCTTGCAGATAATACAGCCACCTCACTCTCTGAATGACCTCTCCTGATGTTAAATGAATAAAATAATTTTTTTAAGTAATGTAATGTCATTCTTGTAAACATTACGTTAATAAAATGGAGATAACTGAATGGCAGGAGTTACGGTCCCTGGGCCATCCGGGTTCTGAATCACCCTGGATTTTGACATGGCTCGAGACATGTGTTTGTTTTCTTTTCTCTCCGTAATCTATATTCATCTTAACATGCCCTCTGTTGTAATAATCGATATTTAGCTAATATCGATTACCTCTCTGATGAACATCACAATTGTGTGGGCATATTAAAACTTGTTTAGACGTCCCTTAACCTCTTTGGGACATTGTGAATATGTGTGTATTGTTTTTTGTCAGGATGTGTGTGTGCGTGTGCGTGTGTGTGCGCGTGTGTGTGAGTGTTATTTTAAACTGGAATAGTAGCCTCCCAAGCCACAAGTGGGCGAATGACGTAGAAACGCTGTCCTCTTCTTAATCGTCTGCTGAAATCTTCATCTGATTTTATCCAAACCTAACGTTTAATAATGTTAAACGAGAATATAGACCCCAATCGACGTGCGCCAATGGGAAAAACAAAAGGACAAATTTTGATTGACCCTTGTAAAAATTCCAATAATATAATAATATACAATTTTGTATGAATCAGACGACGGAATAGCAGATAAGAATGAAAAACTTAGATTTATAAGACAAAAAAATCCAATTTGGATCGCTTTTTGGGGCGCATGACAAAGTGGATAGAGATGTTGAATCTCTATGGTTCCAGGTGAGCATTGTCTGATAATAGCAGTTTCAATCTTACCCATACTGGCCAGAGGATTAATTGGCCAAAATATGGTGAGACGATAACACTTATGGAAGGCATTAATTACTCATGATACAGTTCCTATGCCATCGCTGTTAACCATCTGAAGAAGGCCAGAGGAATAGTAGGCCGAAACGTCATGAAACAAATATAAAGATGAGGATAACAGGCCACAAATAAAGAAATAAATATACAAATTACTCATCTCAAATGATTCCAAATATAAAATAATAAAGTCGTAGTGCTGTTTTCTTTAAGGCGACAAATTTATCGTTTCAACCTGTACATAAAATTTATATCACCCTCTTTCCTCAATACCTTGTTCCTTTAAGCTGACAGTATTTACGCTGCTTAAGGATCATGTAACGAAACCAATGATACAGAATTTTAACTAGTTTGTAGAAGCCATTGAAACCCTATGTGGCGTCGAAGAAAGTAACAAGGCAAGTGGCGCTTCACACGATCTATCCCCAGCTATATGCGACTTTTCTTTCATTTCTTTCTTGGTTTTCTGGCTGGCGTTTTACAAGAAATAAACTTTGCCGAGAAGTGCATACACCAGGTATTACTCTGAACATGGTTGCTACCAAATTAAGGGCTCTCAAGGTCTTTTTGGAAGAGCAGTATACATTTGTTATTGACACAGCCGCCCAGCGAACACTTGCCAAATGTGAGGAACTTGATATTCCTACAGAGCAGAGAATCAGAATAAAAAGAACGATGCCAGGAGAGAAGGCAAGAGATGCTGGATTGTGATTGCAGCAGGAGACACACAGATCAATGTTAAAGTGTTTAAACCGTTTCTATATCGAGTTGGAATATAGATCTAAGTCAGTGAATGATATTTTGTGCCGTTCAGTCCGACCATATTATTTGTGCCAAAGAGGAAGAAATGCACTTGTGTTGCCAAACTCACTGCTGTGTATAATGAACTGTCTGAAGAAGGACTTTGTTTAGAAATCCGACGTTTAAGGAGACACGTATATGCAACCGAAATAAACTTGAAGGAAGCCAAGCAATGTACTGCACTGCTGTTCTTGCAAGTTATCATCAACTTGGATTTTGTTGAGTCATTGTCATATCTTACTTACTCTAAGATCTTGACAACATGTGATTCTTTGGCATTGTGTGAAAGCAGTTTCTCCAAAATGAAACTTACTTCCGGTCTACCATGAGCCACTCAAGACTTCAATACTGGAATTTCAGTAGTTGGCACCCGGTGCTGTACCGATTAGGCCACTGAAAGTGTGTGTGACAGTAAGAGAAACTTGAATAAAGCTCTTTATATTATCTTTTCTTTTATGGCAGGGTGATAAGACATAATGATTGGAAAGTGGCATTTGAAGAGTCAACGCTCTAGAGGAAGAGCACGTTGGCCTGCAAAAAATACTTGCGAAGCCTCATCCGCATTCCTCAGGAGAGAAACCTCAGTATATTAGTTCTAATAAGTGATGCTATTATATTTGAATGAAACTCTTCATTTTATTGACTCATCAACAACTCTTAATCCTACCAGACAAATTTCCATTCATCAATTTACTTTTTTTTATTTGTTTATATTTTATTAAACTACATTTAACCAATCCCTTTCCCTTTCTTTGTTACAACTCTTGAGTATTTTTCGTCTGAAAATGTTGAAATATATTCTGTAAAGAACATGACTGCAGAGAACGTCAGCAGGAGTAAATTCTCGCAGCTCGAGATTTTTAATATATTTTGATTTAAGGCATTGTCCAATCAGAAGCCAGCTATGTCAGGTGACCGAGTTTATAAATGGTTAAAAACGACAATTCTCTTCCTTTATTTCGTTCTCGGATTTTGGACTTACAAAAACTCCACATGACACAGACCTGTTCCTAACTTCTCTCTTCGGAATCAACAAAACTCGCCCAGCCTTCGGGCCATGGGTTCAACTAAGACGGAATACAATTAATCCAGCATGATAACCAAACTTCAATACAGTACATAAATAAACTCTTCTTCCTACAGCCCTATCTCTAATCTTTTGTGCCCGTCCATCACTAATCTTTCGTGATCTGATCTGCGCTCCTGCTACTAACTTCTTAGAGAAAAATAATCCTGTAGACCATGATTTCAACACATACACGTGAAAATTTTCTCTTTCTTCACTCACTGAAATATTTACGTTATACACTGGGAGTAACCTGTTTGATACTTAAGTTTAATCCAAGACACTAACTTGTCGACTATGTTTCCTCGATACTTTAGCGAACGTATTATGTGTTTTTGTCATTTTAAATGTTTTCTTTTCATTATAACGATTGATGTTAGTCCGCGTCTTGTTAAGAAATGTGAAGTTCATTCGAACTCCGATAATATTTTGCATGCACTTCCATTAATGGAATCGAATGGACGAATTTTATTCTATAATCCTGAGTGCGTGTTTCCTAAATTATAAGTTAGAGATCCACTAGGTGTATCATAATTTCTTTGGAATATTTGACACCCTTAACACAAAAATGCAAATAAAATATTAAAAAAACTCGTAATTTCTCTTTTTAAAGTGGGTTGTTTATTTTCTATATGGAATATACTTCCAAAATAAACTTTTAAAGTTATTTAAAAATAATAGAAATATTATTTTTATTAAAAAAAAAACAGTGTTTACAAAGTGCCTGCGCGCCTTCATGCAGCCATTTTTTACGTAATGAAATCAATTGAATTTTACGAGTTAAATATTTTTCAATTTTTAAACTTTAAAAATCTATCAAAATTTGTCTATTGGTTCAATTTTTATGATATTTTCAGGATCAATGTGAAATTTTATGTTCTTTTCAATAAACTAAATATAATATTTTAGACAAACGTTTTTTGTAAATTCACCCGCCCCCCATTTTGAAATGTCTATTAAAATTTTAACAATTAATTTATGTACCATATTTTTATATATCACAAATTGGAGATAAAAAAATCAATAAATAATATATTGTAAATTTAAACAAAAAAGAAGTGCTTTTTTGGAAATTTACCTGTAAAGTCCAAAGTGTAAAACCTTTTTTTTTTTAAACCACATTGATTTTTTTTAAGTGGAAGCTTATGTTATGCTTAGAATGTCAAGTAAATATCGGACGCTTACGACAATTTTTTCTATTTCATTCAATGTTTTCTTTTTTTTTTTTAGATATTAAAAAAATAACTCGATATAGAAGTATTAAAAAATCAATCAAATACTTACGTATTTCATTAAAAGAATTTTTTAAAAATTAAAAAAATCGGTCGACTGTATTTTTTGTTTAACGGCAAAAACTTATAAGTGAATGTGTTCAGTTTTTACTAATTTTGGTTTACAGCACACAATATAAAGAAATATTAATTATGCCCCTTTAAAGCCACCGGAAGATAAAGGCAAATAAAATCAGATTTGTCTCCCTTTATTTGAACAGTTAAAAAAAATCTAAGTTCGCGTTTTTTTTTTATTTTTTTTTTTTATCCTTGTTTAAAAAAGTATTTTGTTTAAAAAGGACATGAAGTATAAGTATAAATATGGATACATATATGTCTTTACGAATAAGGAAACTTAAAGCAATAGGCAGTCAAGTAAAGTCATCCCTTATCCAATGAAGTTAACGCCTAGGAAGATGACCTTTTCAGTGTGATTAAATATCACAAATATCAAATCTTGGACTGAAAGCTAATAAAGGTTTAGTTGTCTGCTTTAAGTTAATGCCATTTCATAAAATTGAAAGCTGTAATACCTTTTTTGTTTAATCTTATGGAAATATTAAAATTTTAAGATAAATAAAATAATGCTAATTTAATCCGTGGTATTCACCAAAGAGATCAACTTTATTTCGGAATGATTTTAAAAAAAAATTTTTTCCTCCTAATTTTTATTTTTTGCGAACCTGCTGTTCTGTTCGCCATATTGAATTGTGAATTCAATTACATTTGAAAAATCGTTTTCAGTTAAAATCAGTTGAAAACAGATTATGAAACAAAAGGTAAGTATTACTACATAAGTTTAATATCTTTTTTTTAGCGTATTTGCAGAATACGTTCAAAATCTAAGGGAGATAACTACATTTAATAAGCGAATAATCATAATGAAAATGATTTTTTTAAAATGTTTAATTGTCGATTGCGTTTTTTTTTTAATCTTGTTTAATTTAGTTTTCAGTATACTCAAAAATCATAAAAACAAAAAAAAACAAAAAAAACTTTATTGTTTACCTAAATGTTTAAATTTTTTTTAATGAAAATAATTTTTCTTAGAAATTTTAGTTCTTTGCAAAATTCGAAAATTAAAATATTGAATTTCAAGTAAAACCAATGGTATCTACTGATCTAAACTGAAGGCTTGATTTGTTTTCATGTCACAGTAATGGAAATATCAAAAACTATCTGGTAGAAAATTAATTATTAATGAAACAGTTTTTGAAGACAACGAAAATTAGGGTTTGTATTACTGTACACATAGATTCGAAAACGTTGTCAAAAAACAAATATATAACAAATAAATGTTATCAAAGGCAAGATAAGTTTCTTTTCTCCATAACTGGATATAATTTTAGTGTTTTTATTCAATGTAACATATTTATTCAGCTCGAAAAACATAGTGTTTACCGATGTATTGGAAAATTTAAAATGGCGCCCGCCCGACTCTCTCTTTGACACGGTAAGTTTGGGAAAAGGAGTTAAAAATAAAAAATTATGCGAAATACTGTTAAAACCCCACCGAATATCTGTATGTCACGGTAACATATATTGAGCGAGTTTTTAACCGTATTTTGTCTAGATTTTTATTTATAGCTCATTTTCCTACACTTACCGTGTCAAAGAGAGAGTCGGGCGCCATTTAAAATTTTTAAATACATCGGTTAACATTGTATATTTTTCGAGCTGAATAAACATACTACACTAAATAAAAACACTAAAAACATATCTAGTTAGGTAGAAAAGTAACTTATCTTGCGTTTGATAACATTTATTGGTACTAGTGTACATATTGATCCGTGCTGAAATAATAACGTTATTATTTAAAAAGCCATGCTTAACATGGAGACGAGAGGGCGTTTTGTATTTATTCTGTACTTTAACCTTACAATTGAATAAAGAAACATGTTATAAAACTTTAATTAAACTTGAAGTACGATTAAAAAATAGCGCGGATGAGTAAGTGCATTAGCACTCATTTATTTGTTATGTATTTGTTTTTTGGCAACTTTTTCAAATCTATGTGTACAGTAATACAAACCCGAAAATTAAGTTTTGCTAAATTAGCCCAAGTGTTCAGATTTCAGAAAAGATTTATCCCCTTTTGTTTCAATTAGCACTGTCCGTTTTGTTTCAGTTAGAACTGTCAGTTTTTTTATTTTATTTATTTATTTTTTTTTTGCAAAACTTATAACGAAGAAGACCCTATACACTGTTGATTAAATATTTTTGCTTTGTTTTGTTTAAAATACTAGATGAAACATAAGGAAAACAACTCTTTATCATTTATCTACAAATAAAACATGCTTAAATTTTAAATAAGGTGACCAAATTTTCAGATGTTTATAGTTTAAAATAAATAATAAAAAAAAATCCGTTCAAATAAACAAAAACAAAAAAAAAATCTGCATTTTCCAATTCAAATTTTCGTTTCAGGGGAAAATATATTCAGTTACCGCCAGAGTGGAAACAGAACGCTTTGAGGAAATTTAATAATAAATAATTTTTTAAAAAACAGATTTATATAATTATCTAATGAATTGTGTATGTTGTAAGGATTCCAAATTCTCATCATTATTATGAATATTCGCTTAGTAAATGTACTCATCTAATATTGCATTTTAAAATATTCATGCTAGCATTTCTTTTGTTTTCATATTTTTTCTTTACAACAAGAGAGCAACCGAACTATTATTTGTGTAGCGCATTCTTGCTGGGATAAGAGGCGACTACAGAAGAGTGTGTTGAATGTAAGAATCAGGTTGTTTTAGTGGGACGATGTAATCCAATGATGGGCTTGAGTAGCTTAATTTGCATGCATGTAATAAATTAGTGTTTGCATGCAGTAGCAAGAAATTGTGATTATAAACACCGTCACCAACTTCCCCTTGTGGAACACACATGCGTTTGCCGTAATTTCAATTCTTTAAAAGAAACGAACGTAGGAGGAATAGACACCTGCAGCCTATGTTACTGGTTAGTGCTTCTAGTCTTCTCAGCTTCATAGCGAGTGTTATATATATTTTTACTCTGGAACTGCTCGAGATCATGAATTCCATTGTATAAAGGAAAGTTTCCCTTTTTGTTTTGTTTTTAATTTTTTTCTTGAGTCTGCAAGCTAACTTTTATTTCCTTGGTTTCAATCTGTGGAGTCAGGATATAAGAGTTATTATTTCACCCATTTTCTTGCTGATTTGGTTCTTGTACAAAAATGTTTTGTGTTTTCTATGGAATGTCTGCTAATCTGCACCATACATATATCATATCACCCCCATGGGATGCATGTATTGGATCAAATCAACTCCCATGAGACCTCATAATTGGACGTTGTCATTCTCTATCTCTTCAGCAAAGAATTTAGTTTCCTTAGATTATCCCTAACTAAAGGAAGGTCTTCTACCTTGTGTGAGAGATTTAATTTACTGTCAATGAGAATGAAAAATTGGGGATGACTCCCAGCAACATCTTCACAACTGCTGTTACCTGTTTTAATATGTGGTGCTTCCTCTCCACAAAGGTTACAACATCCATGGGCACATCTTCCGATGTCTCTGGATCACAAAGGACCCTCTCAGAGAAATTTGATCTCTGACTACTTAAGGCAATTTAGAGAAACTGAGAAGGTTTCCCTTCTGACTGTGATGTTAACATAGGTAGTGTTGAATGCCTCCTTTAATGCTAAGCTGGTATTTCGATGTCCTCTAACATAAATTGAGGACACATAGAAACATAATGTAGCTGACACAATATTTTCAAGGGAATCTGAATCCCTTTGCCCCTGGACAGTTTTTTTATTTTTCTGATCTGCAAAATTCTAAGTAATGTCTTTATAAGTCCATAATTGTACTGGAACGTACACTTCAACCTAGGACATGGAGTACTAGAACCCTTGTTTTCAGCGTTTATCCCATCTGGAATCTTATCAAATAGAATATGAGCCACTAGGCATCCACTTCCGAAGTCTTGGACCAGAAAATCATCTCCATAGTCATTGGTAAGTTCATATTGAAACTGGGAGAGATATTATTTTTAGTTGGTTGTATGATTTGTTCATCTTTAGAGTAAGCTGTACGATATTTTTGAAAATCTCATGAGTAGCCTCTCCGTCCCAATACTCCTCCTTTAATATATTTATAGCAAAACCATAATTTTTGGTCGTTTTCTGACAAATGATGAATTAAAGGAAATGGCTGACCTACTACACCTTTGTTTATGCTAAATTCATATGTGCAAAACTTGAACCGAGTTAGAAAACCCTGTGAGGCAAGTTTATCAGTTTATCTTAACCAGTGATTATCAGACATTTCTTTGGATTTGCTAATCCAATTCTAGATCCAGCTGAGGAGAGTAGAGTTGGAAGTGTTGAGGAAAGTAAAGGGTGGGGATCTCTGAACCTAGTAAGAAGGCATCAAATTTTGACAGAAATCTATTCACCCTGGTTTTGTAAGTGAAGCTGTTTGTTAGAGAGCTTATCATATCAACAAATAGTGTCTCATTATTTCTTTATCGAGATGCAACAACTCTTTAGCTACTGGAGAATATATATCGTTTATGCCGCTCTAGCACCTCTTTTTTAGGACCAATAAGATTTTCGAGTGTTAGACTGATCATTGTCCTACTAACGGGTTGGATGACAGTTTTGAATTTTTGAAATGAGGTATGAATGTTTGTATTGCTTAGATTTATCTGACAATTCTCATGTTAACTGTTACCTGCACAACGTTTCGGTTAATGTAGGGGTATAATTTCATAACTTCCTTAAATTCTAAAAACCCCTGGAAGTGTCATACTTATAAGGTTTTGCAATGTACACAAAATCATTTATGTTATAATTTAATTATGATATACAGACTCAAACCTCAATAAATTAAAACCATGCATAAACTCATCAGCTAGTGAATCAAAATTTAGCAAAAAAACATAACAATTACAAGAAAACTCGCTAAGAAAAGAAAATATCACACAAAATATAAAAAATGTAAAAGATGGATAATAATGACAATAGACACGGAATTACATTATTCAAATCATGTGAAATGTAAAAAAGACAATGAATACTTTTATTATTAAAATAAAATAAAAAAACAATATAAATTGTAATAAGTTTGTAGTTGTTCATTGCGAGCCATGAGTTGAGTGTGTCATGTCGACTGTGTGCTTGCGGGTTGTAGTGTTAAGAATATGTTATGAATCTTTGTGACAATGACTCTCTAGTGAGTTTTGTCTCTTTTTTGTAGGTAGTAACTTTTGTTAGTTTTGATCAGTGTGATTGAAATCTGCAGCCAAAATATAAAAGGCTCCCTCCCCAGAACGATTGGAAGTATCACAAATGTTCGAAAAATTACTTGAGTACATAGGAGAGAAAGATTGAAAATTTAAATATAGTAATCTTTTGTCCGCCCTACTCTTGTTTGTATATTTGGATCGACTGTTTAGATGTGTATGTCAGTGAGTGAAAGGAGTTGAAACTGTGTGTTTCGGGTTTCATCTAACACGGCAAAATTGTGGTCAATATGGGCTTTCTTTAGTCTGTCCACCAACACTCTTCTGCTTTGATCATTCATATCTAACTTGAAGTATTTTTTGTGCCAAAAATTTGAATGGTCCATGGTAGAGAGGGTTGAGAGGCTCATAAACCACATCATTTAAAAAATAGCATTTGGGCATCTATCCATGTCTCAAGTAGGGTTGCAGAGTCAGAGTCGAAAGGAGTCAAAGGTTTTAGTTGGAGTCGGAGTCAGATTTCTAAAGTACTAGGAGTCAGAGTCGGAATTTTTTATCCGACTCCGACTCCTTAAGTCTAATAAATTTACTTTTTGCATGATTTTCTTGTTTGGTTTTACTAGTTTTTTTGTTTTTTTTACATTTTTACCCCAAACAAGGCACATTGCCACTTTGATGTACTGGGCTACTATCGGGGACCTAAGTTGCAGGGGTGCTATGTAGAAAGTTTAGCAGCAAAATATCTATTCACATTACACTTGAACTTCTGCATATCAGTACAGTTGAGGAAGCAGGAAACTGAAATAGAATTCCAAAGTCTAATAGTTCTGGGGAAGAAACTATTAGAGTAGAAGGCTTTCTTACATCTTGAGATCTCTACTGTGTAAGGGTGGGACTTTACTGCTTGTTGGGTTTGTCAAGGGTATTTTTGTTGAGGGGGTACAAGGGCTTGTAGTTTGTCAGAGCGACTACCATTAAACTACTTGTAAAACAGGCAGATGGATGCAACAGTTTATCGATGGGGCAGAGGCGTAAGCTTAGATGAAAGTTCAGGACCTATCAGGTTGGTGACTCTCTTTTCAAAGTTGTCCAGGACTAGTAGCAGATGCACCAGCCCAAATGTGACAGCATTACTCAATACATGGGTGAATGGTAACATTGTAGAGGTACAGGATACGTTCAGGCATAAGTAACTTTCTAGCACAGTAGAGAAAGCCCACCTTCTTTGCGGCAGCCTTAGCAATTATCTCGATCTATTTATTCCAACTCATGTTCCCTGTGAACGTTAAGCCGAGGAGTTTGAAGGAGGTACTTTCAGGTAATGTATCTTTAGCCATAGCTTTTGGTGGTTGGTAAGGTTTCATGCAATTATTAAAGGAAACGAGCTTTGTCTTGGCAGCGTTGAACGTTACCATCCAATTTTGACCCCATTCTACTACAGACTGAAGGTCTAATTCTATGGTTTCTGCCATTACGTTAGATATGTGCTCATTAGTTTTCTCCCCGTGCCTACTATAGAGCGTGGTGTCCTTGGCCAATATACCCATCTCAGAGACAATTTTATAAGGTAAGTCATTTATGAATATCAGAAATAATAAAGGACCAAGGATCGATCCGCATTTATATCATTGTTTGGACATACGCCCATTGAGGACAACCTGGATTCTTCTCTTATTTAAAAAGGATTGAATTCCAGTAATACCATAGGATTTTATTTTCATGAGAAGACTATCGTGCCATATCCTGTCAAAAACCTTAGATATATCTAGGGCTACTGCCTACCCTTCCTCTGCCTTATCCAGTGTTTGATATATAAGTTCAGAGATTACAGTTAGAATTTCTGCAGTAGAATGGGCTTGTCTATATATATGTATTGAGTGTCAGACGGAAGTGTAGAACTAGAGCTTGATTAATTAAGGATTTAAATATTTTGGCGAAAGGAAGGAGGAGGCTAATTGGGTGAGAATTTCATGGGTCAGTTCTTTCGCCAGAGTTTTGTAAACTGGTACCACAGTAGTTTTCTAGCAGTCAGGAAAGCAAGATTTTTTAAGGCATTTGTTAAAGAGTTTAGAGAGAACTAGAGCTACCTCAGTGGACCATTTTTTAAATAGTAGAGCCGGGATGATATCAGGTCCACATGCTTTTGAGGTGTCTTGTTTTTTATGATATGTATTTGAGAAGGGATGATTTTTAGATCATCTTCTGTCTGACGAGGAAAATCAGGGAGGGAATGGTTTGCTGGGTCCAAGGTAGAGTTTTAGGCAAACTGATGGGCAAGCATGTTAGCTTTCTCAGTTGCCATGCAAACAACCTCATGATTGTTGGATCGTGGGGAATTGTTGATTGCACATTATTTACTACACTATTGTATATTTTCCAGAAATCATGAGTTCCTAATTTCTGCAATTCAATGCGTTTCCTGGTGGTTTCAATATATTCACTCTTAACTGTCGCTACTTCTAGCTTCTATAAACTTTTGTCTGTTTGTACAGGACTTATGCTGGATAAATCTACAGTATGCATGTTGCCTCTGAGTAATCGCAACTGCACAAGTAGAAGTAAACCATTGGGGAAAGTGGGGTTTGCTATAGAACTTCCGTGTAAGAACATGTGCTTCAATTGCTGCTTTAAACCATTCAGTAGTCTCATTTATGCACTGCTCTGCAGGAAAAGAAAAGATATTTCCCCATGGGGCATCCCTGATGTGATCTCTAATGGCATCCCGGTCAGCCTTATTGTAGTACATTGTCGTTTGGAGCAATGGCTCTTCAACTTCGGGTTGAGAGTTTAGAGTAATGTCTATCATTATCACAGCATGACCAGCATTCCAAAGTGGGCAATAAGTATTTGTTACCCAATCTTCAGGAACAGTTGTCAGAAATAGATCCAGATGTGATGCTTGCTGGTCCTGACGATCTGGGAGACGAGTCGGGAATGTTACTATTTGTCTCAAGGAATGGGATATATCAAAGTTATGGATGATGCTACCCTCTGTATCAGTGTACTTAGAGAAGCCCAGCCAATTTCTGTGGTGGGTGTTAAAGTCACCAAATACATGTATTTGGGTGCTAGTGTAAAGGAAGAGTGCTACAACTATGCTGTCAGAGACATAATTGATTATAGTACAATTCTGGGTTGATGGACAGCGTTAAAGAAAATACAGGTAGCTAATGCTATGTTGTAAAGTTTATTTAAAGCCGATGACGGCCTGGTCACCTGAATCTGTTTAGATTCCCTAGACATGGGGAGGGTGTTACGAATATAGACTCCAAGTCCGTGCATGTGTCTGTCAGACTCTTTACGACGAATGGAAGATAACCAGAAATGTTAAAGTGGTTAGATAGGATGGAAGAGTGCAAGTTAGCTTCATTTAGTGCTAAGTTAGCTCAAAGTCCATGAATATTTGTAAATGCAAGCCTCAAGGGAGGAGCAAAATTCTTTGAGTTTGTATCTGGTTTGAACGTTTATTTTTTGGATTGAGCTGCCATTTCATTTTATTTCATAGTTTCAGATCTAGGTGAGGTGCTAGGCAAAACGGATGTGCATAGCCACCACCATGCAACACAAAAAGACTTTCAGCCAGCTTCTCATCTACAGGAATGTGGCCTCAGCAATGGCCACCAGAAATGACTGCAGGTCCCCTTTCCATGCACGACATTGCCTTACAAACATCCCGATATTATACAACTAATGATAGAGCAGCTGCTCTAAGCGCTACCAAAGAGTTAGGGCACCTGTACTGTCAGTCGAAAATAGCAACTAGAAGCTGTCAAACCAGTACCCCCAAACCAGTCCAACAGTAGTCCAATCATGTTAGCATATATAGTAAACAAGCACGCCTAAGATGCCCAGCTATAGGGGATTAGAATGATACGAATGTGGGGGACGGCACTCATTGCCCTAGTCAGGAAACAAGGCTAAGCACTGGACGTCTCTAATGAGTCCCTGCAGCCGCACCTCTGCTCCTGCCTAATAGGCAAAGGAGTATGGAAGCCAGGCGATACACAGAGGCTATCTACTCCATAAGCAGTTTAGGTTTGCAAATCAGTTATTTGATCAAGTCACTAGCTGTAGGGAGGTTGTCATCAAGGACTGAGGAGACCTCCCTCCCCCGTTTGGTGCCAAGATATATGAGGTCAGTGACAAAGGTTTACAAATCGGAGTTTTTTTTCTAGATAGATGACCTGGCCAGATCTATGGGTCCATCAGCACCAAAAAGGTTTTCCCTGCACCTTATATCAAAGCCAGATATTTCTATGCCCCTGAAGTGATAATTTGGATTAGTAGAGTTAGTAACAAATAATTAGTATCTGCTTTGAAGTTACACTCCTCAGAGTAGGATTAAAGTTGGAAGTGTTGGTTACGTTTTGAAAGGAGGTATCTATAAGTATGGGGTGTAGATTTAAGGTTAATATCTACAAGGGTTAAGAAAAGATCAAATATGGTTTGTGGATTAGTGACTAATTGAAAATTATAGTATAAGGATTATGGTGCATTTCGAAATGTGCTTTAAGTGTTAGTGTTCATGTAAAGATAATCACCAGTACTTTATTCCATCTAAGTGAACGAAAGATATAGTTGCTAGTTAATATAGATTACTTATAATCTGGGCACAAACTGTGGCTAATAGGTATCTAGTTTATAGATATTCTATAGAGAATAAATATAGGTTTAGCTAATGCAGAAATCTATAGATGTTTAGTATTTATCGATTTTTAAAGGGTCAGCCTACTAAAGTTTAGGACTGGAAGCTAAATCCCCTCCTCCCAAGGTACGTGCAAAGAAGTTACAAGAGTACAGCATTAATATACAATATAGATATACAGGAATATAAAGATTTTTAATGGTTATCATGCAAAACAGACAGGCGTCTTGGAGGCAAAGTATTATCACTTTAAAGCAGACATCAGTTACAATATACATGTGGCCAGTATAGACCTTATATTTAAACATTACACTTAGTCATAGAATCATTCCGAAAATAAGAAAGCAGTATAAGTAAATAAGAGCAGGAAAACAGCAATGGTTTGCACAATTAAGCAGTTTTCGTATGGTTTTGCTTTTACTTTTGGAGATATATTTTGTAATTATTGTACTGGCTCTTATATATGTACAGAATTGCATCAGCAGTGCGATATCTACTATTTTTTCCAGCGACCTTGGCAACGGATTTGATGTATGTGTTCTCTCTCATATCAAGAGTAAAGGTCAACCCCAGAAGCTTGTCAAAACATGGAGCCTCACCAAGACAAGAACCATTCATTTCAATTTATGCCAGATATGGGATCAGAGCGTTGATGATTTAAATATAGAAGCTTAGTTTTAGATGCATTAAAAGTAACCAGCCACCTCTTCGCCCATTGTACCACACACTCAAAATCAGAGGAGAGAGAATCAGAGAGAACTTGAACATTTATGGCCTTTGATGTACTGCCATAGGTAGTAGTGTCATCAGCATAGATGTCTACAAATGATCTTAGGATGTGATTTGGAAGATCATTGATGTAGATCAGAAAGAGAGTTGGGCCTAGGATGGGTCTCTGAGGAACTCCGGAATTAGTACTGTGAGCTTCTTATTTCTGCTCATCAACCACTACTCTTATAAACCTATCAGAGAGAAATGATTTAATAATTGAGAAAACTTTTCAGCTATAATGTAGCTGGAGATCTTGTGAACTAGGCCTTTATGCCATACCATATAAAAGGTCTTTGATATTTCAAGAGCAATTGCCTTACAAAAGAAGGCTCCTATGAGATATTACCATAAGCATATCTGCTGTAGATCTAGCAGAATGGAAACCATATTGCATGTTACTAAGAAGGTTATTTTTGGTGAGGTGGTTTACTACTTCTCTATTTAACATGGATTCTAGCAACTTACTCATACACACAGGAGACTTATTGGTCTCTTGTGATAGGAAGACGCCTGATAACCTGAATTCTTAAATACAGGGCATACTGATGAGGTTTTCCGGGATGTTGGGAAGCAATTTTCCTTAAGAGAACGCTTTAACAGCCTTGTAAGTAGGGTAACTTGTTCTGCTTGAAGCTTTTTCAGCACTATAGTTGGAATGCTATCAGGGCCAGTTGCTTTACTGGAATCAAGGTTTTTGATTTGCTTGGCAATATCATACATAGATATTTGTATGCTGTATAGCGTGTTTTTTGATACAAGAGGAAATATGGGGAATTGACGGCCTTGGTCACATAAAGTATAATTAGTTGCAAAGTTCTCGGCAAAGAGTTTGGCTTTGTCTGATGCTGACAAGATTACCTCATATCCATTGATTATGGTGGGGGTTGCAAACATGCTTCTGTTCAGGATCCTGTTTGCTATTTGCCAAAACTGGTGGGAACCAAGCCACTTCTCAGCTACTTCAGACCTAACGAACTCAGCATACAACTCTCTTACATTCTTTATTCCTCTTTTACAGTGGTTGCTGGAAGTCTTAGAATTGTCTTCAGTCTCAGTAAAGTTTCCTGTTTTTCCTTCGATTCTCTTTCTATAAAGGCAATTCTATCTTTTAAAATATTTTGTCTCTGTATAATATGCATTTTTACTACCCTCTTCTGATGAGAAGCGTTTGGCTTCCAAATACCATGGCCTAAAGCGGTTTCCATATCCTGAATCATTGTAGTTCCTTTTGAACTGAGAGCATGATAAAATTTAATTGTAAATTTTTTTATCCTTTTTGTAATCTTAACTTATTCTATGAAATTAGTTCGTATTTTTAAATGTATTTATAATGTATTTCTAACCACATTTCCAAACTCCCATTCTCATCTGAATTGACTGATGAGTCTACTCCCCATGTTATACGAGAAAGATTTGGGAAAGTAGAGTTTCAAGAGGGTAGATAGCACAGAATAAAGAAATGGAAGAAAATAATACAATAAAATAAATTATTATTTTTTTTAGTAATATCTATTTTAAAGACAGATTAAGGGGTGGTTAAAATTTTAAATAGATTTAAAGCTTTTTTTGATGCATGTCCCTCAAGGCAACATAGACAGAAACAGTGTAAAAATAAAATGCAATATAAGAGCAAGAATCCGAAGAATCCAAATAATATGAATTATGAATTCTAATCTCGAAAATACAGAAACGTAAGGATTGCTATTTAAATATCTGTAAAACAAAAAAGTCATTCATTTTGTTAACAAACCAGAATTGCATAAAACTATTCATTCTATTTTTAATTTCCTCAATAAAGAATTTGTAAACTTGTTAATAAAAATTAACATAAGATATTTTAAGAGATAAAATGTATATTTCAAAATTTATTTTATATTTGCAGAATGTACAACAATGAAAAGAAATCACTTATCAGATTGGAATGGATCTTTCTCCATTGGTGATTTAAAAACATCTTAAAATAATTGGAAAGTTCTTCAAATAAAGTTACTGAAGTTAAAATCTTTGCAGAGATTGAAATCTGCTAAATCATGTGATTCTTTATTTCATCAAACGTCACCATTTTTCATCAAATCAAGTTTATAAAAATGTTCTTGTCACATGTATCAAACGTCGCATAGGCTTAAAAACGTTTTATGTTATATTATTAAAAAGGCCTGGAAAATATGGGAAATGTTTTTATAAGGGATTGAAACTCGTATTTATGTTTACTACGAATTGTGTGAGAATATAAAAGAAAAAAAAACAAAATAAATACGTAAAACTATTACTAAAAATACTATTAAAATGATTTTGAATATTAAAAATAGCATCAAAATGAATTTTGTAAAATATTTTTTAGAAAATAATTATTAAAATACTATTAAAATATTTTTAAATATTAAAAATTAAATCGAAATCAATACATTATTTTCGATATTGTCAATACAGGAATGACGCTCCCTTTTTATGAAACTACCTGATGTTATTCATATACTTTATGAATGTAGTCGAATGGAAATCCAGAATAAAAATAGATACTATTAAAATATTTTAAAATATTAAATTAATATTATTAATCTATTAGTCTATTATAAAAAGTTCATTATATCATTTTTTCTCCATCACCTTTTTTGAAAACTTGAATTTTGTCTGGAGAATGCTATGAAAATTGACAATGAATATATGTATGAAATTTCTATATGTGCTTCTTTTTTAATATACCACTAGATGGAATGTTAAAAAGCACTGCAACTTTAATAAAAAAAAATTCCATTTTAAAAGATTAAAAAACAAATATTCTATTCAGTATTAAAAAATAATAAATACGAGACTGCTTATTTCTAAAACTTAAATCAAAACCAAATTACGACTGATAAGAACGTCAATTTTGTAGAAACTTCCTTTAAAATATTTTGAACTTATATATATATATATATATATATATATATATATATATATATATATATATATATATATTGGATCAAGTATCTATCATCATACGATCCATTGCATTTAATTTCTGTAAAATCAGATGCAAACAATTATGGGAAACAAACCACATTCTTGTGAAATATGTGGTCATTCTTTCACTCAAAAATCATATTTGTTGCGTCACATACAAACACATACAGGAGAGAAACCATATTCTTGTGATGTATGTGGTTTTTCTTTTACACGGAAGTCAACGCTGTTACGTCATATGCCAACACATACGGGAAAGAAACAACATTCCTGTGAATTATGTGGTTCTACTTTTGTGCAGAAGTCAAGTTTGTTAAACCATATGACCATACATACAGGAGACAAACCATATTCTTGTGAAATATGCGGTTTTTCTTTTGCACAGAATTCAACTTTATTGAGTCATATTCGAACACATACAGGAGAAAAACCATATTCTTGTGAAATATGTGGTTATTCTTTTGCACAGAATTCAACTTTATTGCGACATATGCCAACACATACGGGAGAGAAAGCACATTCTTGTGAAGTATGTGGTTCTTCTTTTTCACGGAAATCAACACTCTTGTGTCATATGCAAAAACATACAAGAGGGAAACCACATTCATGTGAAATATGTGGTTCTTCTTTTGTGCTGAAGGCAAATTTGTTGCGTCATATGCTAACACATACGGGAGAGAAACCACATTCTTGTGAAATATGTGGTTCTTCTTTTGCACGGAAATCACATTTGTTGCGTCATACACGAACACATACAGAGAACTTGAATGCCTACAAGACACTGTCCTCGAGTGTCTAAGGTCTCTCTGTACAGGGGTTTGTCAGAACAATCTGGCATGAGGATACTTTTTCCATAGAAGTAAACCCTGACCAAATATTCAAAATCACATAGTATTCGCAGCCCAAATAGGATCTCACTATGGCTACTCCACAGCTTTTCCGAGGAATGGTGCACCTTCTCCATGTGATATTACATCAAGTAATAGCACGAAGCTGGATACTCCACCAGACTAGATAAATTCTTGTCCTGGAATCCAGTAAGACCAAGAGACCAACATGAAAGATATACTACAACGTATAAAAATGGTTAATTGGAGAGAGGAAAATTATGTTGTCAATTCTTTACTAACTCAGTGCTTGAGAGATAAAGAACTTAAACGGAACATTCGAATATCTATGTATCTCATATACAGTTCAAGTGTTAGCCCCTGGTTGTGGGCCCCTTGATGTCTGTGAACTTCGACTGGAGTAAAATAAAACAAAAAAAAGAGAAATAACCATATTCTTCTGAAGTATGTGGTTCTTTTGCACGAAAGGAACATTTGTTGCATCATATGCAAACACACATGGGAGAGATCTTTAATGCTGACTAGAAACTATACTTGAATCCCTAAGAACTTTGTATAGGGTTTAATCTGAAATACCTGCCATGTGAATAAATGGTGGGGTTAATGAAATTTCAGGTACATTTTTTCAATTTATCCAAGATACTCAAATAGGACAAAAGCACCAGCCAAAATAGTGTAACAGTATTTTTTCATAGTCTGATAGTTGATATGTAGAGACAGAAAATGGGCTCAAGTATAAGTAAATGTTTAGAATGATAGAGAAAACTGATTTAACAAGAAGCAGAAAGAGCATTGTATTTAATATATGAACTGCAAGAAAGATTTGATGGGAACGATAAACCAAGATGTTTTAGTATCGCTTTTTCATTGGGACCAAGCCATTTATGAAAAATCTCATGAAGGAAAATGACACACCTCTGGTTGGAAGACAACAGCTGAGCCTGAACAGGATAAAACAAAACAATATCAGCTGTTAAAATGTGAAAGAACAGCGCTAAAATCATTGAGAGAAGAATTGTCAGAGAAAAAGATGAGCAAAGAGATCAGATTTATCATTAGAAGATGAACTGACATTGAGACCATAAAAAAGTAATACCTATATTATAGATTCTAAAAAATTTATGAGATAGATGCATGAATGCTTTGGGAATCACTAGATTTAACCCCAGAAATTATTCTCTTGCGAGCATTGCTATCTTTTCTAAATGATTGTCAAGAAACCTTAGCATCATCCCAATGATAATGATTGAAATAATAATTACGATGGGTAATGGCAGAATAAGAAAAAGATGAAAACAAGGATGAAGCATTAGTATGCTTTGAAATTGACGATGAAGAATGAAGATGTTACTTCTCACAGCAGCAATGGGAGACATACCAAAAATTAACATAGGAAGCTGAAAAGCACATCACAATCAGCCTTCTTGTAAGTAAACGTCATCCTATAAGAGGGACGATCAATTAAAGAGTTAACAAAAACCAATCTCAACATCAACAACTGTATGACTACAAGAATCCAATGAAGTAGAAGAGGAAATAATACTTAATTCAAGAACAAAAGTAATAAAAAGATCGAGTAAAAATCGTTGAAGATCCGTATTAGAAAAGCGTGTAAAGAAAATGACAATTTGAGACAAGTCATGTGACAAAGAAAAGTTAAGACATTTCATCAGCAAAATCTGATTAGAGTGAAAAATATCAGAATAGTAAAGCAGTAAAGTCACCGAATACATAGATCTTGATCAATGAAGTTTATTATCAATAATGATGAATATATGATTAATTGAAGAGTTGTCATGGTCAGAAAAGATGTATGAAAAAGGAGTAGACTGCAGCAACCTCAAACAAACGGACATCAATGAGATTCAAAACTGGAGACATGAATGAACAATGGGGAAATCCTTGCAAAGAAAAATATCAAGACCAGGCAATTGTGTGAAAGAGTCTAAATGGGCAAGAGACAAATACCCCCCTCCATCATGTCGATCATTCCTATCGATAGAAGAACCAAAATTTGCACAAAAAAAGAAACTTCAGGTAAGTTTTATTTGAGTTCTCTAATTTTACTGTTAGGAATAGCAAGGTGTTTGTTGTGTGTGTCTGCAGAATGCATTATAAAATAATATATAAATAAAAAGGAGAAAGGTAGAATCAGTTCAAGACGAATAAAACTTGAAAGAGAGGCTACTATGAATATTGAATCCAATGGGTTTTAAACAGGTTATTGAAAAGGATGAACTCTTCTAGAAAACAATAGACACTAACTCATTGCACAAATGAAAATTGATTCACCAAAGTCCACCATCGGATAACATCTTCCTTCTAAGGCAATCCTATTTTTTCCATGTACTCTTTTATAGCGTCCCCTATTAGCAAGAAAATCTCACACATTGAATGGTTCGGTTGCACCCCTGCATTAAAAAAAAAATCCTGAATACTTTAAAGTGCAAGAGAATAAGTATTTTTTAAAAGTGAACACTTATAACAATGAAGAAAATTTGGGACACTAAAAACGTACACAAATTATTAGATTCATATTTTCAATCCATTTCGTGAAACAAATTTCCTTGATTTATTTTTTAATTCCTTTAAAGCATTTTGCGGTGACAAGATGTTCGGAGTCTGAATTTTACCATGAAAAGAGAATTTAAAAATGCTAATTTTCTTTTTAGATTTGAAACCGTCGATTATTTTGTGTTTTTATATACTTTGAACACGAAACAGTGAAAAAATGTTTGCTTCATTTAAAATTTATACAATTAAAAATTTCTTACATAATCGATAAAATGTAGATTTTCAAATTCGAAAATAAAACAAGATAAAACAACGCAATTGACAGTTCAAAATGTTTATTTTGATTATTCTCTTAGTAAATGTTGTCACCTCCCTTATATTTTTACCTATTCGACAAATTTGCTAAAATAATACTAAATTTATGTAGTAATACTTACCTTCTCTTCTTTTATAATATGCTTTCATAAATGAAACGATATTTCAAATATGACTGCTCATCTAAAAATCCAAGATGGCAAACGGAAGAGCATGTTCATAAAAAATTTAAGAGGAAAATAAAATAAAACATCATTTTGAAATATGGCAGACCTCCTAGGTTTATATCACAAGTAAAATAAGCATTATTTGATTTATCTCAATATTTTAATATTTACATAAGAGGAAAAAGATAAGTCTTCATCTTCATTAAATTGATATTAACTGAAAGCAACAACTGGACATTATTCCATTTTCAGTTAAAGGTTTGGTATTTATGGTATTTTCTCAGTCTTAAAAATAAATTTTCTTAGGGATAACCTTCTATTTGAGACGGATTGACTTTATTTTATTGCTTATTGTTTTAAGTTTCCTCATTTGTAAAGAGATGCTGATGGGATTTCCTTTCTCGGTAAGTCAGTTCTCACTATTATCTGACCTTGTGTCTACCATTTGCCACTGGGAGGCATAAAAAAAAATTAAAGCCTTCAGATTAGGTTCAAAGTATATTATCTGTTTCCGTTATCATAAAGCCATACACCCAAGGATTATCTCTATTCAGATGACTTTAGAGTAGAGGGAAATAAAGCTTGCTTTGACTGTATGTATACTTTGAGACTTTTTTAGGCGTCTCTTGGCTACTTTGGGACAATATATGTATTTGTGTGGGCATTGCGTCTTGGCAAGGAGTGTAAACATGTTTTGTGTGTGTGTGTGTGTGTGTGTGTGTGAGAGAGAGAGAGAGAGAGAGAGAGAGAGAGAGAGAAAAGAGTAGAAACATAAATAGTAGCCTCCCAAGCCACAAGTGGGCAAAAGAGGTAGAAAGGTTTTGCTCATCATTGTGTGCTGATTTTTGGTACTTCTGCAGTTTAGAATCCATTTTTCTGTGAATCGTGCTCGGCAACACCAGGTGAATGACGGAAACCAGCATTTTATACTAAGTGAATGGAAGTCAATAAAAAACAAACAAAAAAAAGAAAGAAAATAAAACAAACAACATACCGCACTAATTTAATAAATTTTACTGTTTTATTTATTTATTTATTTATTTATTGCAACTGTGTTTATTTGTTTGTTTTGGGGGAGGTTATAAAGGTTTAATTTTTTAATTAATGAACAAATATATTTTTTGTTTGTTTGTGTATGGAAAGTTATTTTTGTATTGTATTCTTTGAATTAAAAACGTATTTGTACACTTTTTTGGTTTATGGGTATGTAAATATGTTTAGTTTAATATGTTGAATGAAACAGGTGTATTTTTTGGTATTTAGTTTTTTTTCCAAAGGAAAATTAGGAGCAGCCGAGGACGGCATTTTTTATATGCATTTTTCTGCAAAAAATATTTCTCCTTGAAATAGTTTTTATGCTTTTTTTTTTTTAGGTTTGGTTGTGTTTGTTATTTATTGTGGGTTATCTTTAGGCTTATACTTTTGGGAAATATGTGGTTTCCTTAGGATAGGCTAGTTTTTTAAGGATAGTATTTTCTACTGGTTGAAGTAAATCAGCCGACGACATCAAGGAAGATTGAGAAAGGTCGTTATATAATGTAGAAAGAAGGCCTTGAATCGAGCAGCTTTCTATTATATGTTTTATGATAAAGACAAGGATTCTTTCCAAATTTTAGTCTTTAGATAAGTTGCGTTTGGTTCCACGCTCTCTTTTATTTCATTGTTTCGTCTCCTTCCATATCCATTCCACATGATTTGTGGTAGCCTTAGTCGTAGGGTCCACAAAATTAAGGCACTTGTTAACTGTATATGCCCTTCTAAATCCTAGTTTTAAGTATGTTTTCCAGCAGTGACTATTGTGATATCCCTGATATATGGCATAATCACATTGACACACCGGTTCCCATGAGATCACCGAAGTTAAGCAACGTTGAGCCTGGTCATTACTAAAATGGGTGACCAATTTGGGAAGTCCAGGTGCTGTATGTAGGAGGACGTCGACACCTCCCTGCAAAAAGTTGCAAAAACCTAACATCGTAATCTTCCCTAACGGGGATATACGTGCGATTGGGGACCGCTTGTGAATTTCATACTCCCATGAAACTTCCTTCTTCGGAGAAAGCCGGTTAAACCCTGAATAGGGTTGGTGCTAACTGAGAACACGCACATTGTGATCCCTAGCAATATGTATTTCTTAATTAGCGGAAGGAGGGTTTCTGATTTATGGTCTAGGACTGTGATAAGAAAACCCTCCTCAGCAGGGTCATATCCTCCGAAGACCCAGATCGGTTTGATAACCCTCCCGACATAATGTTTCTGTTTATTAAAAACGAATTTGTCAACTTCCACTGTTTACTCTCGGGTCTGCCAGGGATTCCTTAGGAAATAGTCTTGGCAAATATCCGTCAAGAAGGTTTTCCAGTCAGGGAGAGTGTGATCCGACCCAATATAGCTCTCTCGCCACAGGTTTTTGTGTGTAGCCATTTCCTAGTCCCACAAATATAAAGCATATAATTATTGGTAGCCAGAGATATGGCCTCTGGAAAAGGATGCTATGGCACAAGGAGGTCCAGTGTCTGCAGTGGTTATTACTGCACCTCCAACCGAACTGTCGGTTACACTTTGTTGTTTCCAGACACATATGATGACATATTTACACCTCCTCTCCGTTGTTAGCAGCCGTTTTTCCTGACAAAACATGAGGATCGCTTTTGGAGATTTACAAATAACTTCCAGCCTGGAATAGTTCGTTTTCACAAAACTTGTTTCTTGAAGGTCAATGATACCCTACCCTTTTTTTCCTTTAAAACTCTTTCCTTTCTTTTTTCTTCCAATTTTTTCCATCTGCTCGCTAGCTTGCGTCTCTCTTTGCTGACTCAATATAATCTGGCAGTTTCCCTTGTTTGCTGGGCTTTGCCGAGTGAGGCAGAAAAATTGGGCAATAAAGTGCAGAAGTACCGATTTTTTAACAACTTTTATCGAAACAACGTTAAATAATGTTTAAATCAGTTTGGATTATAGAATAATTTCTCTTTAAGTATAATATTATGGTATGGCTTACGTGTTTTTATTCAATTAATACAATAGGATTGAGGAGCTTTTAAATACTATAATGGACGAACTTTTTTAGTATCAACTTTAAAAAAGCATTTGTACACTTTTTTTGTTTGGTTTGAGGGGTATCTAAATATTTTTAGTTTAATAATTTTTCAATGAAACATGTGTATTTTTTGGTATTCAATTTCTTTTTAAATATCTAAAAAAAATTTGGAGGGGCCAACGACGGCATTTTTTATAAGCATTTTTCTGCAAAAGATATTTCTCCTAGAAATAGGTTTTATTGTTTTTTTTTAAGTTTGGTTGTTAGTGTTTGTCATTTATTGTGGGTTATCCTTAGGCTTATACTTTTTTTGGACAATATGTAGTTTTCTGATGGTAGCCTATTTCCTTAAGGATAATGTAAAGCAGCCGACAACAGCAAGGAAGGCTGAGAAAGGTTATATAATGTAGACAGAAGGTCTTGAATTGGGTAGCTTTCTACTATATGTTTTATGATGAAGACAAGGATTTTTTCCAAATGTTTTTAGTCAATTTATATAATAGGTACTTTTAACACAATGAGGATCTTTTAAATCCGATAATAGATGAACTTATTTAGTATCAACTTTAGATCCATGTTTCAGATTAGCTGATTGAGCTGTCTTTGCAGATGCACGATGATAATAATAAAATGGAATAGATTAAAAATTGTACAAGGAAAATGGCAAAAATTAATGACTTAGGAAAATTGCACAACGTTGAAGTTCCTAAGGAGGGTCCGACAGCAAAATAGCATAGAAAAAACTTACACAAGTTAGAATGGCACAAGTTAATAAATTAGAAAAATAGCGCAACGTTAAAGTTTCCCCATTTGTAAGAAGCCAACGGCAAAATAGCACAAATAAAAATCGTACTTATTAGAATGACACAAGTTAAGAAATTCGAAAAAAAATGGCACAAAATGAAAACAGAACAGTGGTTCCCAACCTTTAAATCAAGACCCTCTAATTATACATCTTATGACATGATTGATACCCACTAGTTTTAGTTGTCTATGTTTGATTATATATTACTAGTTGACTAGCTCTATAAGCAAGAGACAAACATAATAAATAAACCAAATTTAGACAAAGTCGAAGTTAGTTTGAGTGTAAAGATCTTTTGTTTTTAAATGCGGATATAATTTTGTTTTGAATTGGATCTTACTATCTTACTATGCATTCCAGATTTTGCTGAAGTCATTCTGACATTTTGATCTATATTTTCACATGTGCCATTGTTTTCTATTTGTAACCGCGTGCCATTTTACCTGTACCATTATTACCTCAATTCATTTTTGCAGCCAGACTAAAGGTCTCCTGTTGGAGAGCAGGAATCATATTATAAACAGTGCCTAATCCTTCAGGTACGGGACACATAAACAAATCCGTTCCTTGGCTTAGGATCAAAGTTAATTATTTATTCTTGTTAAGGAAGCAATGCTGCCAGGCATTATCTCGATTGTTAGGAAAGTGGATTAGTTAATTGCCTGAATAGCTACCTTTCTTGAAAAAATGCTAAGAGTCCCTGCCAAGCTGTGTGCGTAACAGATTTTACTTTGTGGGGTATCAGACTTGAGTGCCTCTTTTGTGGGGCTGAATCTTCTTCTGTAAAGTGAAGTTGTGTTTTATATTGTTAGTGTGGGAGACACATTTTTTTAACAATGTAACCTTATTTTTTTTACGAAAATCCTTTATTATTTTATATTTACACCCAGTTATTACTTTGTTTTTCATGGGATATGCTTGTTATATGGGGGAGTTGACAAGTGTCGAAACCATTATTGTGCCACCCGAAAACTTTCATTCTTCACGAATGTTATCTTTTATTGTCATAACAAGTTTTTGAATAATATTAATCGTTTGTTTTAATATAGCGTTTTTATTATTTGTTGCTGTAAGTTTTTGTACGTCGACGACTATTTGTTAAAGAGAAAGAATTGTATGGTTGAGAAGACATTCCCAGATATTCCATAGCTTGATATCTTCTGAAGTAGAACTTCATGCCAAACCCTATCAAAATCTTTTGATATATCAAGAGCTAATGCTCTTGAGAGGAATGCTCCGCTCATACATTCACTGATTGTATGTAAAATTATATCAGTAAACAAACTGTTAATCTCGCAAGACAAAAACATATTGCTTGTCATCAAGTAGGTTGTTTTTGCTGATGTAGTTGACAATTTCTCTGTTTAACACGGATTCACGTTAATTTCTCATGATTAAGGCTATTGTTGCATGAGGGACTGAACAAGAGTTTTCACCGGCTGGAGTTACGCCCCCTTACCGGTGTACTCATGTTTGGCATATGTAAATAAAGACGCCATTAGAAGCTGATCTGTCGTTATGTCTTATTCAATCTATTGACATCCTCGATAATGACACATGGTGGCCGCGAGTGGGATAAAGATATGTCTAAGTAAGATGTACAAAAGGATAAGAAGCGGAAAGTTATTTGCAGAAACAGATAAGTAACTTTATTGTTCTTGTTTAAAATTGTAATTCGTACGTACGTCACGTGGAGAAAAAATGTCGGAAGGAAGCATGGAAGAAACAAACAGACCAGTGGCTGGCATAAGACCACCAGCGGCCTTATGTATGGAAGATAATTTATCGGCAAACTGGAAGTTGTTTAAACTGAAATGGCATAACTACGCCATTATTACGCGTTTGACGAGACAGTCATTACAATATCAAACGGCACTTTTGCTTCACACGTTGGGAGATGACGCATTGAAAGTTTACTACGGATTTCAATTTCTAACACCTGAGGATGAAAGAACACCCACCGAAATTATTCAGGCATTCGATAAATACGCTATAGGGGAAACGAATGAGACCTACGAGCGTTACGTATTTCATTCTAGAAAGCAAGGAGGATCAGAGACTGTGGAATCCTTTATTACGGCACTTCGGACGTTAGTAAAAACGTGCAATTTTTGTGACAATTGCGTTTCATCAGTACTCAGAGATCAGGTAGTGCTGGGAATACACAATCCCCAGACGCAAGCTGAATTATTGAAAATAAGACAGTTAGACTTACAAAAATGTATTGACATTTGTAAGCTGTCTAAAAATGCCACGGTCCAGTCCAGAATCCTAAGGCCAGAAGGAGTGAATAAGGTTGATTTTAAACCGAGGAGAAAGACATCGGCACAAACTGACAGAGGTTGCTGGGCGTGTGCACTGCGGCATGGACAGAGAAAAGAGTTATGTCCTGCATTTGCAAAGACCTGTTATCAATGTAATGGGAAAAACCACTTTGCCGCGAAATGCAAAGTATCAAGGAAAAAGAAGGTGCAGGCTGTCAAAACCCAATATGAGGACCAGGAAAACGACAGTAGTAGTTCAGACTATGGACAGGTAGACAACATAACGATTAAGGAAAAGGTGAATGCTGTGAGTCAAGAGGTGATAAAGGCGGAAATGATGGTGAAAGGAAAACCAATTGCTTTTCAGCTCGATAGTGGAGCGTCCGTGAACATATTGAATGTGAAACACGTGATTGGAAAAACACTGGAACATTCAAATAAGACCCTTGTCATGTGGAATGGAGCAGAAGTGAAGCCGTTAGGAGAGTGTCGAGTTAAAATGATAAACCCCAAAACTGGACAGAAATATGCAGTTAAGTTTGTCATTGTGAAAGAGGATTTCCATCCCTTACTGGGAGCAAATGCAATCCAGAAAATGGAACTCGTCACAATCAATAACGACAAATTCAAAATGGTCGCCAAAGTTTCCCAAATAAATGAATCCAGCACCCAGTACGCGGACAGCATTATCAATGACTTCAGAGATGTATTCAAGGAAGAATTGGGTCAATTACCAGGAGAGGTACATTTGCAGGTGGATCCAGGAGTAACACCAAATGTTGCAGCAACACGGAGAATACCAGTGGCACTTAAAGACAAGCTAAAAGTCGAGTTGGAAAAACTGGTTAAGAAGAATGTTATTGAACCAGTGAGCGACCCAACACCATGGGTAAGTGCGTTAGCACTGGTAACTAAGAAAAATGGAAGCCTGCGGATATGTATAGACCCAAGACCACTGAATAAGGCTCTGAAGAGGGAACATTTTCAGTTACCTACACTGGACGATTTACTACCAGAACTGGCTGACAGCAAGGTATTTTCTACCCTGGATCTACGAGACTTCCCAGAAACCCTTAAGAAGAACATTTTTATATTCTAATTTTAATGTAATGTCCTTCATAGTAATACTTATACATTCCTAATATGATTATAAAGAAATTGTAATATCTTAATTCTCTATTCGGGAAAATGTCATTCTATTACATCGACAAAGAAATACCAGACTAATCACGGTACATAAACTGGGTCTCCGAATTTACGGATTTCACGGTTGCTACAACTACTGGCTTCACATTGTGATAGATTATACATTGAGATGGGATTAAGAAATACTAAAACCCAAATGGTTCCAATTACTAATCGTCACTCTTTCTGTAGTCTTTCTCGACGCGCTCTCTTCGTCACTTTTTAAAGCTACTAAGTTTAAATATGAATATGTTAATTCAGAGTATTTTCAGCTAATTTTCCTGAAAATGATTTCTGAGCAACTTGAACAACCGGTTGAACTAAAGGAACGCACGAACTTTTCTATGTTTTCAAAAGATTCATGTCTCTATGATTATATTTAATTGTGACAGCTGTTCAGTGAACTTCTTTATCCTAACACGTGTTGGGCTAAGAGCATTTACTAATATGAAAATAACTTTAGATCTTCTTTATAACTTTATATCTCTTGTACAACTATGTTCTGATATGAATTGTGTTATAAATTTCTTTATACTTTCTAACTTGTGACCCTTCAATTTTGTCGATATTTTATTTATTCCCATGTAATATGCACACATGTTTACACCCATATTTACACACACACACGGAGACACCAACACTAACAAAGACAAGGACACACACGCATATATATATATATATATATATATATATATATATATATATATATGTGTGTGTGTGTGTGTGTGTGTGTGTGTGTGTGTGTGATAAATAGGACAGGAGAACTGAGTGAGCTTAAAGTAAGCTTTATTTCACTAAGAACAACGCGGAGAAGCGAGTCCACGTGTTCTACATTTCATACATAGGATAAAAACTAAAGGGAAATAATTCGCTTCCGGTAAGGGAAGTAATTCGCTTCCGGAAGGCATAGAAGAGAGTTCTTCTTTTGTCAGCACATTCTCCGCCACTCAGAGGAATCTGAGGCCGTATGATGATCTTAGGATGTAGAGTTACCAGGAACTGCAGGAGCGGGTTTCTGTTTAAGCTGCAAAGCAAAAGAGAAAAGAAAAGTTCAAAGCAGATAGTTTTCAGCTAAATATTGGGGGCTTCGTCGAACTCTAGTAGAGCGTCGAAGATTCGGCACCTCATTGTCCTCCGATGATCTCCTCTGTGGATCGTCTGATTGGGGAGAAGTAGGAACCGAATTCACGAGGGGAGAGTTTTCGTGCACTCGTGGCAGGGGGTCCGAATCGGGCTGCTGAGGTACGTCCTGTAGCTGTTGGTTCTCCGGCACGGGATCTAATTCTGCCTCTAGAATGCTCGATCTATCACCCAATGGAGATAAGTGGCGTAGGGACACTGTCGTCTCCCGTCCATTATTGAAACGGATATGAGCATAGTTAGGATTGACTTCAAGTAGGTCTACAGGCTCGACTAGGGGCTCGTATTTGCTCCCGCGTACATGTCGCTTTAAAAGAACAGATTTAGCATCTGTTAGCCAGGTGGGCATAGTATTCCCAGTGGCTGATTTCCTTTGGAAATTAAAGAGACGTTCGTGAGGAGTGCTGTTTGTAGAGGTGGAAAGCAATGAGCGGATGCTGTGGAGGGCTACATCTAGCACACTTTCCCAATTTGTAACATGGAGATTTCTTGAGCGTAGAGCTAGACTCACTGTTTGCCAGATAATACCGTTATATCTTTCCACTTGTCCATTACCTTGAGGATTGAAGGCAGTTGTTCTGCTAGTAGCAATGCCACGAGAAAGTAAGCATTCTCTTAGTTCGTCTGACATGAAGGCTGTTCCACGATCAGAATGTACAAAGGAAGGATTTCCAAGCATGGAGAATAAGCTAATTAGGTGTTTTCGGACAGTAGCAGCTGAGATGTCGGCACAGGGGAAAGCGAAGGGGAAACGAGAGTATTCGTCAACCACTGTCAGAAGGTACCGGTTGCGAGAATTTGAGGGTAACGGCCCCTTAAAGTCCACGCTTATTCTTTCGAATGGTTGACTTGCTTTAATGAGAATCTGAGGTGCCAACTTAAAGAACCTAGGTTTTACTTCAAAACATACCCGGCAAGTCTTCGAAACAGCTCTCACCTCCTCCACAGAGTACGGCAGATTTTTGGTTTTGATGAAATATAGCATCTTGGTTACCCCCGGATGGCATAAGTCTGTGTGTAATAAGTGTAATTTGTCAGCGGAGGTGGCGGAAGAACAAATTCGAGACAGAGTGTCTGCAGTAACATTTTGTTTCCCTGGTCGATAAGCAATATCATAGCTAAAACAGGCAAGTTCTAACTTCCATCTTGTTATCTTTTCATTTTTTATTTTGCTCTTTCCTTTAGGGTCGAACATAAAAGAGACAGACTTTTGGTCAGTGGTTAGCTTAAAATGCTTCCGAGCAGTAAATGTCGCCATTTTTGGATCGCCTCCACAATTGCATAGGCCTCCTTTTCCACTGAGGAGTGCTTTTGCTCGGCGGAGGTTAATGTTCTGGAAAAGAAGGCCACTGACCAAGAGTTCTGGGCCAGAGAGGTAGCGATGGCATGTTCCGAGGCATCAGTTTCAACCTCAAGGGGAAGAGAGGAATCTATGGCTACTAGAGAGGATTTAGCAATATCTTTCTTTAGGTCCCTAAAGGCGTCGGTTTGTTCCTTAGAGAGGGGAAAGTTGGTAATCTTAGTTAGGGGATGTAGTTTCTCAGAGAAGTTAAATATCGACTTTGAATAGTGGGAGAACATTCCCATAGCTCGTCGAAGAGAAGGAGAATCCTGAGGGACAGGCAAGTCCATCAACCCTTTAAGCCTGTCAGTGTCTGGTTTTACCGAACCTTTGCTTATTGTATAGCCGAGCAAGTCTACTGAAACAAGAGAGTAGTGACACTTGCTTTCATTCAGTGTCAGTCCATATTTCTCTACAGCCTTCATAAAACATTTTAAATTAGCATCATGATCTGCCTGATTTTCTCCACAAACTGTAACATTGTCGATGTAGGCGAAGGTTCCTCGGAGGTCTTCTCGTTTGATGATATCGTCGATTATTCGTTGGAAGCTTGCTACTCCATTGGTTACTCCAAACGGAATTCGCCGAAACTGGTACAGGGATCCAGAAGCTTCGACGGCTGTGTATTTTCGTTTTTCCGGCTTGATTGCAACTTGATGATAAGCACTAGTTAGATCAAGAGTGCTAAACACTTGATAAGTGGCAATCTCATTTACCATACCCTCCATTCGAGGAAGAGGATAAGCATCTAGGTGAGTGAAACGGTTTATCGTTTGAGAGTAATCCACAAAAAGTCTCTTCTTGTGATTCTCAGGAGTCACTACGAGCGTTTGGGCTCGCCATGGAGATTGAGAGGGCTCTATAATACCTTCCTTTAGCATGCGGGTTATTTCCGATTTAATAAATTTGGCATCTGGTAGGGTATGTCTCCTGGATTTAACCGCAATTGGGCGACAGTCTGGGGTTAAGTTTGTAAAGAGAGACGGGTAAGGGACATTTTTAATGGCGGTAAGCCCACAAACAGTGAGAGGGGGAGGGGTCCTCCGAAAGGTATTTCTACCGACGAGTGTTGGTTCATAAATGTATGTCCGAGAATTACATCACTGCACAGGTTGGCCATAATCGATAACTTGACATTATCGTACTCCCTTCCATTCAGACCCAGAGATACAACACAATGACCGAGAGTAGAGGACGAATAAGAACTGCTAGCCATCAATTTTTTCTCGGAACTTGGCAGGACCGTCTACCCGAGTACCTTAACTTTGTCAGGATGGATAAAATTTTCTGAGCTCCCAGTATCGATGAGTATCCTCATGGGTTCACCTTTGATTTTTTCCCCATAAGGATGAACGAGAGAGACTCTCCGAAAAGTTAAGAGAAGGAACTGACGAAGCAAGAAGAGACTCACCATAGTTTATAGCAGCAGCAGCAGCAGCAGCAGCAGCAGCAGCCGTTGGCGATCCACAGACTCGAGCGAAATGCCCTTTCTTCTTACAGTTTTTGCAAAAAGAATTTCTGGCGGTGCACCTCGCCCGGTCATGCCTTGGGTTTCCACAGAAGAAGCATTTCTGTCCTGAGAGTGACGCTACTGTGGGTTGCTCCTCGCATCTAGACTGGTTGTCGTCTTCTTCCGTTCCGACTGCAGATATCGACGCAGTCAAGGAGTCCGACTGAGCGTACGATGACAACTGTTTTTGAGCTGTCTCGAGCGTGAGAGCCTGGTCGAACACAGTATGCAGGTCGAGTTTCTTGTTCTCCAGGAGCCTCTGTCTGATGTGGGAGGACTCGATTCCGTTTATGAATGCATCCCTGATGTATTCATCCCTCACTTGTATCGCCGACACAGCCTGAAAGTCACAATACTTAGCAAGTTCTTTTAAGGACTGTAAATACTGGTCCACGCTTTTGTTTCTTTGTTGACGACGCGTTGCCAGTAAATGACGACAGAAGATGCTGTTTTTAGGTTGAACAAAAACCTCTTCTATGGTGTTCATAGATGTCTGGTAGTCATTAACGTCAGAAATGTGTTTATAAATCGCTGGAGACACCAGGTTGATTAATAAATTGAGTTTTAACTCGTCTGTCAGTTGCGGACCACTAACCGCCTCGATAAATATAACAAACGACCTCTTCCAGTGTCGCCATATATCGGCTGCGTCCGCCTTTGTGGGTTCCAAATCAAGGCGTTCGGGTTTCAGGTACTTCTCCATAGTTCTTTAGTGAAATAAATTGTTATAAATAGGACAGGAGAACTGAGTGAGCTTAAAGTAAGCTTTATTTCACTAAGAACAACGCGGAGAAGCGAGTCCACGTGTTCTACATTTCATACATAGGATAAAAACTAAAGGGAAATAATTCGCTTCCGGTAAGGGAAGTAATTCGCTTCCGGAAGGCATAGAAGAGAGTTCTTCTTTTGTCAGCACAATATATATATTATTTCAGGTAAAGAATATTCAAATATAAAGCATGAATTTAACGATGTTTATATAAAAGTGCCCATTAATAAAGAGCAAAGTGTAGCTTTACTTATATTCAAATAAACATTATTTTAATCTCAGTACAACCACAATGCTTTGATCCAATTAGTTATAAAAATAACCAAACGACGTTCGTCAAGTTAAGATTTTTTTTTTCAAATGTAATATCTTCGAATAAAGACGAAAGGACTAATTATACAAAACATTGAAACTTTGAAATTCACGTGTTTTGCTGAAAAAAGAAGAAAAGGAGCGAAGAAGAAAAGAGAAGACAAGGGGAAGGGCGAGAATATAGTTTAGCAGACATTATTTGATTTTACGTTCAGACTAAAGAGTTAACAAATCCAAACAAAACTATTGAGCTCAATTTGGCATTAATCATCTTAAACTTTAATCTCTTTCCTTTATTTTTCAGTCCTCAATTATTACGTGTGTCTGCTTTTTCGCGCTTTCCTTTTGCTGGAAAATGTGCACGCTTCTTTGCTGATCTTCAAGATTCGAACTCAACGTAACGAAATAAGGCAGAAAGGGGAAAATAACAAACCGGTAACAATATCAAAATATTATCGATCTGAGTATAAATTATATTTCAGCATTATTTATATCCTTTGATATTTAGCCATTCCTATTAGAAAAATGCTGCGCTTTCAATTTTTAAAATTTTCTGTCTTTGAAGATTGCGATGCTGGGTATGGAGCAGCCAAAGAAGCTGCCAACATCCCCCTGCTGTTTATTGAAACCAACCTACAGCTCTTTTAGTATGCTCGCTGTTCCCTTAAGTGCAATTGTCTGGATCTCTTTTGCACTTGGTTCACTAGAATTTTTTTTTTTTTTTTACATGGATTTCACCACTTATCAAGGCCCAATGGCCTCTCAGGGATAAGAGTTATTGTATGTACAGTAATCAAAGGGATAGTGTAGCAATAGTATTGGAGAATTGGTAAGGTGTCATTACTTAGGGGGGGCGGTTCATCAGGAATTTGTTTGTGTTGGACTTGAAGACATCCAGGTTGAAGTCGGAAGGGAAACAGGCAAGCGGAACAGTTCCACAGGCGGACAGTTCTAAGAAAGAAGCTTTATTCATGGAATCTACGTTTCGATTTAGGCACAGATAATGAGTGGGGAAAATTATAGAAATATTAGTTAGGTAGGACTTTTCAATTAGAATATATCATGACATGCCGATTAATAATGTACATCCTCTTCCGTCAAAAATGACGGTAAAAATTATCGTTATTAAATCAGAACAATTCAACTGTTAATGACGTCGTACGTATTCGTTATGTGGAAATGTGCTCTTATCAAAATTAGTTTTCTCTTGTTACACAGACTTATATAAAATGAATTGATATTTCTGTTTGCCCATACAAACAAACAAACACACACATATACATACACACACATACACACACACACACACACACACACACACCAAATATCTTAACTTGTTACGAAAAGTGACCACCTGCTGGATTTCGAAAAGCATAAAACATATCCATCTTAGTCTATGAGAGTCAAACCCGAAGTAACACTCAGAGATTAAAGGGGAAATAACTCTCTTTAGTTAAATTAATAAGATTGCTTCCGGTTTTAAATGCAACTGTTGTCAACTATTAATAATTTAAATTAAATTAAATATAAATTAAAATAAAATTAAATAAATCAACTTTAAATAATATTTGTAAAAAGAACAATTAAAACAATTCTATTACAAAAAATAATTAATAACATCGATCTAATTATTAAATCAAATTTTATGTAATTCAACATGCAAATGAGGTTACTCACTGAATGTAGATTTGTTTTTTAATAAATAATATATAGAAAAATCATGCTGAAACAAAAGTGTATCTTTCAGTGTGTTTTCAGCATAAAATTAATTTATGAAATTGTGTATCTTTTGTATATATTAATTGAATTGTGATCATACAAATAGACAGGAATAAGACTTTATTATAAAATACATTAATTGATACAATTATATACATCAATTGATAAACTGTTTTTATATTATGTTTTAATTGATAAACTGTTTTTATATTATGTTTTAATTGATAAACTGTTTTCTATATTTATACAGGTATGTGTGCATAGATTCATACAAGTGTGTTACAGAATATGCGTTCACTTGTGTGAGTTATTGCGGTGATATATATATATATATATATATATATATATATATATATATATATGCGTACATGTTTGTATATACATATGTTTATATATGTGTATATGTTTGTGTGTGAACGAGGTGTTATATATGTGTGGAAACTGGCATGTAAGTGTGTGTATAAACATGGTTGCTTGTATGCAGGAAGATGTTAATATTTAGACAAGTTTTAACGAGTATGTATATTTATATAATGATATCTAATCTATTCTTCATTGAGTTAATCAATTTATTTGCATGTATGTATGTATGCATGTATGTATGGGTATTCTGGAAAATAATTGTTATTTTCTAACTGGGAAAATAACTAGAAATTTAATTTAAGACCGGAAAAGATATACAAAATGTTGAAACGCTCATTGATCCGCACAGACTCTTTTTTTTCCTTTTTTTTACATGGGAGTCACCACTTATCAAGCCACACGGGGATAAGGGTTATTGTGTGTACAGTAGTCAACAGGGATAATATTGTAGTAATCGTTAGTAAGGGAGATTTGATAAAGTGTCTTACTTAAGGGGGAGGTTTATCAGGAATTGGTTTATGTTGGACTTGAAGACATCCAAGTTGTAGTCAGGTGGGAAACAGGCAAACGGAAGAGAGTTTCACAGGCGTACATTTCTAAGAAAGAAGCTTTGTTTATGGAATCTACATTTTGATTTAGGCACAGATAAAGACTGGGGAAAATTATTGACAGTGGTTTCAGCTAGACGGGTGTTTTTCGTGAAAGATTGGCGAGGAGGAACCAGAAATTGGAGCGCAGACAAGCACTTGCCATGGAAATAACGATAAAACAATGATAGACTCGCAACATCTCTATTGTAGGAGAGAGGTTGCAGGGAAGAGAAAAGGGAATCTCCCACTAAGCTACGAAGTCTATTTTGTACTCCATGAAGACAGGATAGGCTGTTTTTTAGCAGCTCCAGCCCAGATGTGGCAGCAGCACTCCATCCTTGAAGGTACTTGGCTTTTATACGGATAGAGACCCACCAGCATTAATACTCTGGGCCTCTGATTTCTGCCTGTCACTGAGAAGGTTATTATTGTATGTCACTAAGAAGGTTATTTCTGCTGAGGTAGTTGACTACTTCTCTATTTAATATGGATTCCAGCAACTTACTCATGACACACAGGAGACTTAGTGGTTTGTTCTGAGAGGGAGATGACTTATTGCCCGAATTCTTAAGTACACGGCATACTGATAACTTTTCCCAAGGTGTTAGGAAGCACTTCTCCTTAAGGCAATGCTTAAACAGCTTTGTAAGTATGGGAGCAAGTTCTGGTTGAAGCTTTGTCAACACTATAATTGGAATGCCGTCTGGGTCAGTTGCTTTACTGGAATCACGGTTCTTGATTAGCTTGGCGACCTCACGCACAGATATTTGTATGTTGCATAGTGAGTTGTCTGTTATATGTGGAAATACGGGCGTTTATGGCGTTCGTCGCATACGATAGAATTAGCTGCAAAGTTCTTGGCAAATAGTTTGGCCTTGTCTGATGCTGACGAGATGACCTCAGGTCCATTGATGATGGATGGTTGGCATAGAACGCACGCTTCTGTTCAGGATCCTGTTTGCTATTTGCCAAAACTGGTGTGAACCAAGTCGCTGCTCAGCTACTTTGGATTTAACGGACTGAGCATATACCTCTCTCTCATTTTCTATTGCTCTCATATTTTCATTAATAATATTTGAAAGCAATATATTTTCTTTGAATTAAAAACAAGAGTTAACATTTTTTTTAAACTTATCCTGCACTATTTATACATTCTTTACTTCTTTTTTCTTCTTTCTAAATTATCATTGGTCTCCCATTTACTTCGTTATTTTTACTTTAAACAGTTTTCTTTTAAATTTTTCCATCGATTTATTTTTGATAAAACACTATACTTACATACAAAATGAAAATCGGCTAAATTTTTTACTATACGATATTTTCTAGTGCGTCTTAAGATACATGTTTATAGTAAAATTTAATCCTCATGTTTTCCGCGCTGTCAACTTCAGGGAGAACGGGCAGTGGATATGCATTAAATGATTTAAACGGATATACCATTTCAACTTAAAATATTACACTTGACAATTCGTTTGGCGTTTGCAATAACCATTAACAAGATTCAGGGACAATTTATACATTTGTGTGACTTACACCATGATTGCTTCTCACATGGACACGTATATGCTGCGTGTTCTACAGTCGAAAAATCAGACAATTTCTATATCTGCACAGAAAAAGGAACACCTCAAAATATTGTACATTTACAAGTATTGACAACATAAATATTAGACCTATATATTTTGTCATGTTTGTTTTTTGTGTTACATTTTAATAAACTGAGCCACAGAAACGCGTGGCCGGGTACAGCTATATATATTCTTCTACGTACATTATTGTTTCGCTGTATCACAGCATTATTAAAAAAATAACATACCTAAAATATACAATTATTATGTTTGCGGGAGATTTATAGACGACCTTATATAAAAATTGTTAAATAAAGCATTTCTAGCGACCACCCTATGTGATTTTGAATATCCAGTAAGGGTAATTTTTTAATGTGCATGAAAACTGGCATAATACGGGTGATCGAGAGGAGTCTAACAAGAAACTCCACACGGCTTTGCTCGGAATATGACGTCATGCGCTCACGTTTGACTGTAATTTGACGTAAAACGCCGATTCATACGTAGCAAAGGAGCAGACGATATTTGGGGAAAATGCTGTGAAAAAGATAAAGGGAATAAGCAGAGTTTTTTCGACAGTAATTTTTTTCGTATCATGTGAAGATAGAAATTTTTTACTGATACTTTTGTCTCTATCACTGGCGTAGCTAGGGGGCGGGGGGGGCGGTCCGCCCCGTGCGGCACACCTAAGGGGGTGGCATTTTGAGAGGGTAAAAATAGAAAGTAGAAAAAAATAAATAAAAATAAACAAAAGCTAACAAAAAATATCAAATTTAATACCAAAAAGGTTGTAAAAAATCGGAATTTTGGCAGGTATCGGAATCAAAAAAAATGTGTTCCTATTTTCTGAGCGTCAGGTGGGGGCGGCATGGGGGAGGCATTTTGAGATGGTAAAAAGGGAAAATCGAAAAAAATGCTAACAAAAAATCTGAAATTTTATATCGAAAAGGTTGTAAAAAATGGGAACTTTTGTAGTTATTGGAATCGCAAAAAGGTGTCCCTATTTTGCGAGCGGCATATGTCAAGGGGCGGCATTTTGAGAGAGTAAAACTAGAAAGTAGAATAAATAAATAAAAATAAACAAAAGCTAACAAAAAATATGAAATTTTATACCAAAAAGGTTGTAAAAAATCGGAATTTTGGGGGGTATCGGAATCAGAAAAAATGTGTCCCTATTTTCTGTCAGGGGCGGCATGGGGGCGGCATTTTGAGATGGTAAAAGGGGAAAATCGAAAAAAATGCTAACAAAAAATCTGAAATTTTATATCGAAAAGGTTGTAAAAAATGGGAACTTTTGTAGTTATTGGAATCGCAAAAAGGTGTCCCTGTTTTGCGAGCGGCATATGTCAGGGGGCGGCATTTTGAGAGAGTAAAAATAGAAAGTAGAAAAAATAAATAAAAATAAACAAAATCTAACAAAAAATCTGACATTTTATACTGAAAAAGTTGTAAAAAATCGGAAATTTTTGAGGTGTCAGAATCAGAAAAATGTGTCTCTTATTTACGAGCAGCACATGTCAGGGGCGGCATTTTGAGAGGATAAAAACAGAAAATAGAAAAAATATATTAAAGCTTACAAAAAATCTGAAATTTTATACCGAAAGTTTGTAAAAATCTGAAGTATTGGAGGTATCGGAATCGGAAAAATGTGTCCCTATTTTACGATTCCAAAACCGATTCTTTTAAATTTTTAATTTAATTTCTCATTATTGGTACTAATTATAAATATTTATTATTTTTAAATTATCACTAAAACTAAAATGAGAATAACCTCAAAATACGATGTAAATTTATTTTATTTGTAAAACAATTTTTTTAAATTGCATAAATTCTCTATGTAACCTTTCAAAGAAAGCAGTTGCTTTACATGTTCTGAAAAATGTTGAAAAATTAAACAGCAACAGTCTTTGCAGCCCGCGGCGATCGTAAGATTCCCCCCCCCCGCATTTGATAATCTGTTAACCTTCAAAATTCCAAAAGCTCTCAAAATATTTATTTTCATGGAACTAATGTTAGACTGCAGCTATTAGTCCTAGATTTTCATCGTATAACAGTACTCGTCAAAGAAGACCAAAGATTTTTCAAAACAATTATATAATTTTCTTCGGATTTATGTTCACACAATTCCCTTCAGATTAATGTTTACATACTTATTATTATTATTGAAAAGAAATTGTTAAATTAAATTAACTGGCTACGTAATTGTATACCAATTAGCCAGTTAATGTAACAATTTCTTTTCAATAATAATTGAATATTATTATAATAATAATTGAAATTTCTTTTCAATAATAATATATGACTTGGGTGCCATGAGCTAGAATCGAAATCGAAACACAACTCTCACCCTCATTCCCTAGCCTCTGAACCACTAATAAAATAAAGACTGGGTACGCAAATAAAAGAAACCAAATATTTTTTCAAAACAAAAACTTATAATTCAAATTATAAAAAAAAATGTTAAATTAAATGAATTAGCTACACAAGCAAATATAATAATAAATTTAAATGAGAACATTGTAAAACCTGAAAATGTTATGAAATGATAAAATCATTTTTATTTACTTTTTGGCGTTGTTGTTAAAGTCCGAATTTTCGCCAAATAACATGGATGTATCAAGGAGAGAATAGTCCGATGTAGTTTTCTTTTCTTTGTCTTCATAATGTTATTATTAAGCGGTCGAGCCCTCCGAAGAGAAAAAACGTCTTGTATCGGTGCTTTTTTAAATCCGTGTGTGTAATCGCTCGGTTTTCAGAAATTTGTTGTTGTTAATAACGTTTCAACTCTTTTAAAAATAGTTTTAATATATTTTAAATAAATGTATTTATGAATGGCAAATAAGGCTATAAATTTATTTTTGTGAGAGAACTGTCGCAAGGCATCAAGTCGGTTGAAAATTTACAAACAGATTTTTCGCGCCTTTTTTCGGCAAAGTTATCAATGACTCTATCAAAATTCACTTCCTCGACAAGTTCCCTCTCTATTGAGAGGATTGCCAAGTCTGTAAGTCTTGTCTGGCTCATTGTTGATCTAAGGTAGTTTTTTATGAGCTTCAGTTTTGAGAAAGAGCGCTCACAGCTAGCAACGCTAATAGTTCTGGTGAGGAAAATTCTCAGCAAGATCACAATATTAGGGACGGAATCCCCAAGTTGGTATCTTTGTATAAAGTTCAAAAGTTCAAGAGGCCCATCGATTTTGTCTTTTTCTGAAGCTTTTACAACATACTGTAACCTCTTCCTTTCAGCAAAGAATTTCTCTTTTTCTATATCTTCGTCAAATCCACCAAGCTGACAATCATAATTATCATCAAGCAGATTTGACAGTATAAGAAAAGAATATTTATTTGCAAGATTGTGAACTTGTTGAAATCTGCAAGATATTTCTTCAGTCAATCTGTCTATGACAGACAGCATTTCCCGTCTCAACTCAGTATCAAAACTCAGCGCTGCATCAGTCAATCCTTCACCATCCATTCGTTTCTTTTTGCGAATACGACGCTCCATGCTTATCCCCATTTCAGAGCAGAGTGTTTTTGACTCGTCTATTGCAGTGTCCACTATCTTTTCTCTATTCTGAAGAAGGAAATGTTTCAACGCCGTCAGCCTGACAGAACTTTGTTGCAGATCCAGCCCTTTTTTTTAAAGATATTTCTGGGCATCATTGATTTTTGGGGGAATAGTTTTCCAAAGGTTCAGAAATAAAAGAAACGGAAACGATAGTACCGAGTTGAGAATTAAAGATGCATCTGATCTTGTGGTTGCATTTTCTCCTTCTTCTGTGAGCTGTTCCAGGGCAATGACGACTTCCAATATTCTTTTTATCACAACATCTACAGCATCTGCTCGACTACTCCATCTAGTATCCACAGTCCGTTTGATACTTAGACCGGTCAACTGAATCAAGACGTCCCAGCGATGTGTAGATGCAGAAAAGAACGAGAATAACCGGTCCGGTGTGCCAAAAAATGTAACAGAGTGAACCGCTACTGAAGCTGCATGTACATAAACCAGATTTAGTGAATGGTCTGTGCATGGCACAAATAGAGCTTTTGGGTTGATTTCTGAGATTTTTTTCTGCACACCCGATCGGTGACCTGCCATAACAGCGGCATTGTCAAATGCCTGGCCAATACAGTCACCAATCTGTATCTCATCATTCTCCAATTCTCTCAAAATGAGTTCAGAAATGTCCTCCGCGCTTTTACCCTTTGTTTTGATGAAGCGGAAAAACGACTCCTCCACCGTCACTTCATTTCTGTCAACTTTCACGTAGCGCAACACCTCACTCATCTGGTCCTTGTGAGATACATCGGGAGTACTATCAAAAATTATACAAAAATACTTGCTTTTCTTTATCTGATCGATAATTTTCTTTCTGACCTGCTTTGCTAAAATGCTCACAAACTCATTTTGAATTTCTGGTGACAGATAAGAAATAGTGAATTTCTTCCCTAGGTTAACTTTAACCAAATGTTCACGGAGTACAGGGTCATATTAAGCCAATAGATTTACCAATTCCAAGAAATTTCCTTTGTTTTCTTGACCCCTTTCATCATTATGGATGTCTTCCCGGTGACCTCGTAGCGCCAGATTCTGCTTGGCGAGAAATCTGATAATGTCCAGCAATCTAGCTAGGATTTCTCGTCACTTCTTTGTTTCTTTCTCGATGATTTTTGCTCAACTTTATCAACTACCTTTCCTTCAGCAAGTCGGATCTCTAGCTCCTTCCAGTTAAGAAACGCCTGAGCATGAGATGTGCTTCATGTTCATGTACTTTTGGATTTAATTTCCACCAATTCTTGAAACCCACATCAGCAGAAAAACTCAAGAGTCCAATTGAAAATAGTCTGCAGCAGAAGCAAAATAAGGCTTCTCTGGCAGGAGAATACACCATCCAAGTTCGCAAACTTTACTCACCGTTCCGCAATACCTGATCGAACCAGTTTTTTGTTAGCTTTCTAACGTCGCCTTTTGTTTTTGTCCCTGGTCGCACTATTTCCTTGAATTCATGATCAAGGTGCTGCACAGCGGCAGATCCCTGCCGAACAAGCATAGCGCGAATTTCATGACTAATCTCAATAGGCCATAGACCAACATCTGTAAAATCGGTCGCGACAACCAGTGGTTGCCTTTCCAATTCTTCAAGTTCACGCGCATCATCATTGGCAGTTGTTGATGTATCAACGCGGGCAATGTCGACTTCCGAAGTAACAGTATCAATGTTAACTTCATCTTCGGTTTCAGCAAGATTTTCGACTTTCGTTTCCACCATTTGGGCCATAGAAGTCTTTTTGATGAATTTCAACAGCGTGCCTTTATTCTTGTTTTCTTCCTCTTCTTTTGTTTTTCGCTTTTTACGGAATGCCGCACCACTCTCCTTAATTCTCTTCATTTTAAAATTCACGTAAATATTCTGAAAAAAAATTTAAATACTATTTTAAAAAATAGCACGCTATTTCTCTGCATAAGCACCTTTTGTGTTGTTCCGTAATGGTACCACAAAAGTTGAGATACCCCCCCACCATAAAATCTTAGATGCCTCTCCCTAAAAATACATATATACTTAGAGAGCGAGACCCGTCACTACCCCCCCCGTAAAATAGAAACTTACGGGAAAAGAGTCTTTCAAACTACTTTAAAACAGCAATAAATGATTAAATTAACTTTTATAGCCAATAGGAACATTTATTTTTTGTATATTTTATTTTTTGCACCTTTTCAAATCTATTTGTATTGTAAAACAAACCTCAAAACTAATTAAACTAATAAGTAAATATTTTTCAAATTATTTCCTTATTTAAGGAATGTTATAAAAAAAATACAAGGAATGGTCATCTTCACTAAAGTCGTACGCAAGAGACGGCCGCAAACGGATGTAAAAAATTGAAGGAAACGCAAATTTTAGCGAAACAAAATTTAGCGAGTTGACTGTACAATCTAGCAAGTAAAAACAACAGCTGATAATAACAACTAATAATTTTAATTTGTAAATATTCTGTACTTGTTATGAATATCTTAATAATAAAATAAAATAGTTAAGAAATTTTTTTTTGTTTCACATAACATTTTAATAAAAATTGAGGTTCATGGTCTTTTCTCTGCATAATTACCAAAACAAAACAATCAAATGAAAAATAAAACAAACAAAGTCAAATGAAACAACTAAAAAATAATATAATCTTCCAGAATATCAAACAAAGCAATTTTGATGTCTGTTTTTAGTTAAGAATAAAAGTAGTATTAAAAAATGTAAATAAATAAATTAAAAACTGAAAAAAATTATCTAGTAAGATAAAAACGTAACTTAGCTTGTCTTTGGTAACATTTGTTTCATTTATTTTTTTAAATAAAACGAAAAACAGTTTCTTGTTTTTTTTTTTGTCATTATGCAGAAAAAGGACGATGAAATTCAATTTTTACCGTATCTTTTGTATCATCTCATGTAAAACTACAGTATAGTTGAAAAAAAAAATTTCTTATTCATTTCATTTCATTATTAACATATTCATAACAAGTACAGAGTAGTTAAAAATTAAAACACGTTTATTATTTTACATTAAGTACAAACACTATAACTTATCCAGCTATGTAGAAAAGTAACTTATATTACCCTTGCTAATATTTATTTATTATATATTTGTTGTTTGAGACATTTTCGTATCTATGTTGCTTGTAAAACAAGCCCACAAATCACGTAAATTTCCTATTAAAACCTCCAAAATGGTTTTAAAAATGTGTGAAATGTCGGATATTTTCTCGTGTTCTCACGTAACTAAATAAAAGCTTTAAAATAAGTTAAAATACTAAAAAGTTATCCAGCTCGGTAGAAAACGAACACTTAGAAAAAGTAATTATCGGTTTTAAAACAAAAGTAAATAAGTAAAAATATTTTGTTAAATATATTTTTAAGAAAAAAAGGCCAAATTCTAAAATAAAGCATCTCTTTTGCTGTAAAAAAAGGCCCCTCAAAAATGCCAAATTGCAAATTAAAGAAAAATTTCAGATGTTGAAGATGTTAACATCTATATCTTTGCATTTTTATTTCTCTATTAATTTTGTAGTATTTTCTTAGCGATGATGAAGCAAAAACGTTAATAATGAAACCAAATCGAAAAATATACTTTGGCTCTCACATATTTTTCTGTTTAAATTAGTTCTATGTTTAATATTAAAAAGAATAAACTCATTACATTCAAAAGTTTAAACAGTTTTAAAATCGTATCAGAAATTTAAAGAATAATTTTAATACTAATTTAATATAAAATAATTTGATAAACAATTGGTAAATTTGTAAATAAGAATATCTTGAAAAACTGTTATAATGAGAAAATTATTTTAGAAATTAAAGTGGGGAATCAGTTTCTCATATATATTTGATTTAAGATTATCACCCATTTCCAACAGAATAGAGCCATTATCTAACAGAATAGCGTTTATTCTTTCTATGTAAATTTTACATAATTATTAACGTTTCTTAGCACGCATTTATTTATCTAAATATATTTTTAAGTCTCCCTACCACCAAAATAAAATATATCGAAGAGCCTACAATTTCAATTTCATAAAGAAAGACTTGGCATTGCCATCGTTAAGAAAACAGTGTAAACCAATATAGGAAACGTGCACATTTTCCCAGGCTTAAATATATTTTCGCCTACTTTAATAACTATTTTTCCACTTGGGCATTTTAAAGAAGCGAAAATGTTAATGTGTATGGCACTAACCTTTGTTGCTGGTAGTAGGAATTAGTTTCTCTTGGGCTGATGTTCTGGTGTTCCTTAGTAATTTTTCTTATGAAGATTCAGTAGTAACAAGTTGAGTGTGTCAGTCTGAACTGTCATATTTTGTCAGCTAGTTTTGGCTTATATTAGAATTGGTTGGTTTAAAAGGATCATAAACAAGCCATTCTCATGGGTTTTGGTGATTTCACACCTACATGTGAATACTTGAAGAGGGCATATCAGGTTCCGATTTGATTGAAAACATTTTCAACTTAAAAAAAGGAATGAATGGAAATAAAAAGAAGGAAGACCATAAAACTTTATTCAGGGCACATTTGAATAAATTTGACTTTTTTAAAAGTATGGACACAATTATTTTACGTTTATAATACATTTGAGTTTTGTTTTTAAAACTTTTACATTTATTATTTATAAATATAATAGACATTTTGGGGTTGTTTTACTATGCACATAGATTCGAAAAAAAACTGTCAAAAATATATAACAAATAAATGTTATCAAAGGCAAGATAAGTTACTCTTCTACCTATCTCGACAAGTTTTTAGTGTTTTTTACTCACTTAAAACCAGTTAGAAAAACATAGTGTCTATCGCTTTATGCGAAAAATACAAATGAAATCCATTCAATATATGTTAGCGTGACATAGGGTGACATATATTCGGTGGGTTTCTAAGAGTATTTTCAATATGTATTTAGTTTTAAGTCAATTTCCCGAACTTGCCGCATTCTAAACGAAGTCTGGCGCCTTTTTTTATTTTTTGACAGTTTTTCTTCGAATCTATGTGTATAATAAAACAAACCCGAAATTGTTAATTCGATTTACTTCTCTTACTTTTCATTTTAATAAATATTCGATTAATATTACATTATATATATACATCCACTAATATATATATATATATATATATATATATATATATATATATATATATATATATATATAAGGTTAAGATTTTTTTGTTATTGGCGTTTGTTCCGCGATAAGCGTTTGTTTACATTTTTTATATATTTTTATACATTCGCTACCTTAGCGATAAGCTCTTTATTATTCATATTATTATATGAATGAATCGCCCTAACTTTTTGGACGCATTTAATTTAATTTAATTATTTTTTTACGTGCATAAAATAAAATAAACTAAAATAAATTTTATGCACGTAAAAACATAATTAAATTAAATCACATATATATATGTGTGTGTGTGTGTGTGTGTGTGTGTGTGTGTGTGTGTGTGTGTGTGTGTGTGTGTGTGTGTGTGTGTGTGTGTGTGTGTGTGTGTGCGTGTGTGTGTATAATAGTCATTCACACACAGGACTGTTTCGCTGTTTACAGCTCATGGGTGCGGCTAGACTTTAGCAACTACTTCCAGCTAGGGACGAAATCCGACCATCTGAGAGAGCGAGGGAGAAATATTTTAACAACAATTAGCAGTCTTTGGGCTGATATCACAGTGTAGTATCTGTTCTAATGATACACTTCTCCTTTTCTGTCGTCAGTCAGTATGGGGAAATCGTTCATGACTGAGAATTTTTATTTTTGTTCCTATCCAGAGTGCCCCTTTTTGTGGAGCTGGATTTTCCCCACATTAAAAACCGGCCTTGTGTCTAACTCTGCCCTCGTGGAGAGGCAAGTAAATGGGAACAATCGGCAGTCGTTGCCAAACCGACCTCAGCTCTAATTGTACACAAGATCTAATTTTAAACAAGACCATTGCTATATTCGCTTACGGCCGTTTGCCATTTTCGGCTCTCATTATGCTCAACATTATGGGAGCATTATAATAAATACGTATTTATTTTATAACTATATATGTGCATATATACATATATATGTGCATATACACATATATTTATACATACATATACATACATACATACGTGCATATATACATATATACATATATACACACACATACACATATATAAATACGCATATATACATACTTATATATGTATATATACATATATAATATAAATATATACATATATACATACATACATGTAGATACATACATATACATATATATATAAACAAATATATATGTAATATATCCTTCAAGATTGAGGCAATTTTTTTGTTTTAATCTAGGTTGAACTTTCTCTACATTAAAAACCGATCTTGAAATGAATTAAAGCAATTTATTCTCAATTAATGGACATTTTGAAAACTCCAAACGCAATTGTAAATTATTACTTGATAAATAGTTTAACAGTTTGGAGTTTCCAAAATTTCCATTAATTGAGAATAAATTGCTTTAATTCATTTCAATCACAAAGTTTAAAAAATGCAAGCATTAATTATTTCTGGAGATATACTCAGTGACCGGCTGACCTAACAGGATAGGGCAAAGCCCAGGCTTCGGCCAAGCACCAAAAAAACAAAATGACCTCAGAAAGATTTCATACTTAAAGGGGAACTTTCATATAAATTTTTATCGAATAGGTGCGGAAAGAAAGTTGGATATTTGGGTGTATATACACCGACATCAAAGAGGAAATAACATTAGATGCGAAAGTTTGAATTCATTAATTTTATTACCATCCAATTCATGAGGCTAAGACTTTGAAAGTACCAAACGTTTGTTTTTGTAGCATAGTTTTTATAACTCCTTGTAAACTTTACAATTGCTAGCAGGGGGATCGGACAAAATCACCCCGGGCAACCCCCCCCCCACCATCTACTTAAAACAAAAGGAAAACAGATAAAATCTGAAATGAATAAAAAATATTAAAAATCAGTTTTCATATTTTAATTTTAATTTAATTGAATTAAGGAAAATTAGATACCGTAGAACTAATTTTCGCAAGGTATGAAAATTAAGCCCCTACGGAATAAATGTTAACTTAATTATAATGGACCAGTTTTCCTACCTAGCAAAAATGGACGAATTATTCCATGGACCAATTTTCCGGGCACCCAAATGCCGGAGGGGGGAACAATAAATTTTACTACCTCCCCGGGCGGCAAAAGGTCTAGCTACGCCACTGATTAATTAATTCGCTGTTAATCCTTGCGTATCTGTTGAAATGATGAATGTGTTCTGCCGTAAAGATTTTATGAATCTTTATTCCAGTCAATTTTGGTGATTCTCTGCAGTGATGGACCTTTCGATTCCTGCTCGTCAATCTGTTGTGTCCTTGTGTTCGTTACAACTCTACTTTCAACCGAGTCGTTGTTTGTTTCGTTCACCACACTCTTTTCTTCTACCTCTTCTTTTACACACGTCCGTTCACTTTAGTGACTAAAAATCGTCTGTCCTCCCGCTTTCCTTTCCTCGTTATTTATGGAATCAGGGTATGAGATTCTCCGAGATTCCCCGAGATTCCACGAGACTTTTTTTCCACATAAACGCATGCGGGTGCCATCTTGATTCTCAATTTGTGCTTTGCATGCACAAACGCGCAGCCGCTTTAATGGTAAGCCACTTCTTTCTCCACACTCCCCCCTGATCTCATGATCACAGAGACGGCAGGGGGTGGCGATCGCCGCCGTCGGGTGCTTCTGCGAAGGGGGACAGTGCTGCTCTCGTCTTTGCGTGCGAGCTCATCCACCGCCTGATGGTTGGGGAAGGCTTCATCTCCATGGAGGCTACTGATATCAGAGTCACTGCTTGATAGGGATGGAGCAAACCAAACCGATGGTCCACTCGTCTCAGAGTCAGAGTCACTCTCATCGTCCACTGGAGGTGGTACATGTGTCGCCGGCCATAGGTCCCTAACGTGACGGGGTACGCTATCAACCTGGACACACTGCTGACTCACCACATCGGTCACTGTGCCCCGTTTATACTTGTCAGTACATCGGTTTCCTGGCGGCTTCACCCAGACAGCATCCCCTTTGGCATATCGATTCTGTTCTATCTCAGTGGCCACAGTTGTATCGGGGTGGTTTCCTTTTTCTCGGACATGGTACTGATAGATTGCGTTTGCAGGCGCCGTTCCAGGAGAGACGCCATCCTTTGGCATGAGATTATATCAGTACACAGCTTCTGCGATGGTGCACTGCTTCCTGGCTGCAATTGTTTTGATGCTGCGATGGCTTCTCTCAGCTATACCATTGCCAGAAGGCACATAAGCGTATCTAAGCCGCAGCCGCACACCCCATTCTTGTAAGAACTGCCTCATCTGATGGCTGCAAAAGGTTGGGTCGTTGTCCGTCAGCACTTCATCAGGCGCACCTCTTTCACAGAAAACGGATGACAGCTGGCGAATAATGTTGCAAGAGTCCTGGCGCCCGAGGAGTCTCCAGACTGCGAAACGTGTAGGCCCACAATCGATGAGGGTAAGGAAGTGGTTGCAACCGTAGTGTGTAATGTCCATCTCGTCCACTTGGGATGAGGCACGGAGCAGATCTTCCACACTCTTAGGTAATCCTGCAACAAAGGCGCACACCAAGCCTTTGTCTGACATCCCTCCAAAAATGACCGATAGCTTTTTTAGCTCAGCCAGATACACATCCACCATTTCCCCGGGATGTAATTTTCGGGCCATGAATTCCTTCCATGCAGTAACTGGATCTAACGCAAATGCTGTAAAAAGGGTGCGCTTGATGCAGGCAAAATCTGTTTTCTTCTCATCAGCCAACTGCTGGTATACTGCATATGTTCCCCCAGTGAGGTGCATTGGGACCACGCATTCCATACGCTTCACCCCACTGAGCTGACATATTAATTCTGCTTTTTCCACCCATTCCTGCACTGAGTGATCAGTGCTACTGCCATCAAACAGGGGAATTAGCTTGGGGTCAAATCCTGACGTCATGCCGAAATAGCTTGTGTTCGTTACAACTCTACTTTCAACCGAGTCGTTGTTTGTTTCGTTCACCACACTCTTTTCTTCTACCTCTTCTTTTATACACGTCCGTTCGCTTTAGTGACTAAAAATCGTCTGTCCTCCCGCTTTCCTTTCCTCGTTATTTATGGAATCAGGGTACGAGATTCTCCGAGATTCCCCGAGATTCCACAAGACTTTTTTCCACATAAACGCATGCGGGTGCCATCTTGATTCTCAATTTGTGCTTTGCATGCACAAACGCGCAGCCGCTTTAATGGTAAGCCACTTCTTTCTTCACAGTCCTGGAACAAGTGAAGGTTCGGTTAAGGAATAAGTGTATTAACAATAATGTATAAAGATAGGAAAGCGTGTATATCTGCTGAGCACTCGGCTAGCAGTTAAAGTGCAGTCGCATCTCTCTCACCGGTGTTGGAATTACTAGCGCTATTTATAGTGCTAATCGGTGTAAATTCCTCTGTTCAGGGAAGGCCGGTATAGCAATATTTAAACTTATATTTCCATGCAAATATAGAAGTAGATTATTTTACTATATAAAAAGTGATTATTGTTGTTGTAGTAGTAATATGTGAAAGTTTTCAGCAAATAAAAGTGAGATCCTCGTTTTTTTTTTTTTTTTTTTTTTCAGGTGATTACGTGTGAACGCTCTAAAAAATCGTTGGGAAGGAAAATATGAATTTTCTTAGAATGAAGAGTTTTAAATGTAAATTTTAGGTAAAAGGAGACCGAATTTTTGAGCTACAAGGTGCCTCCAATAAGTTCCCAGGCATTTTTGTACGGCCACTCTTATTAATAGTACACACATGACATTCTAGTCACCTTCGAACTAATCTCTTCCAGCTGCAATACATTTGTTGTACCCTTCCAGCACTTTCTGGAATGCCTTATGGAAGTCGTCCTGAGTCAGGGTCAATGACCCTCGTCACAGCCTCATAACAACAGACTCTAAGGTTTTTCTTGGGCTTACGAAATAACAAAAATCGCAGGAAACAAGGCCTGGACTATAGGGAATGTAAGTAACTGTTTTGATGCCCATCTTGGTCAAATAGTCTGTGACAAGGATGGGATTGTGGACTGGTGCATTCATGCAAATCTTCCGCATTTTCAGTTCCTCGCGAATTGTGTGTTTAAAGTTCCAACACTGACATCAAACCGTGCAGTTATTGTTTATATAAACACGACCGTCCTTATCCATGAAATTTTTTATTCATCCACTCAACGTTGGTGTTCTAACTTACTTACGGCTCCCACACCTCTCACCATTTCTTACGGACTCCTTTCCTTAATTTAATCATTTATACAACTCAACAACTAATGCTCGATGCATGCAAGATAGTCCAAAAGCGATCTGAAGCATTCCATACGTTTCTAAGGCATTGTTTTCAAGTTTAAAATAGAAATTCATTGCATATCCTTATTCTATATTGTTCTCATATCCGGATTGCATTTTTGAAATTTACCAGCTGCGAAGTCAGTCTTTAGTAGCGTGTATTCCAATTCCTGCTTTTGCTCTTCATTTGAACCTAAAATCATAAACTTGGTCAATCATCTCATAAGATGTACAGCAATAACTGCCTGAATTTTCAAGTGTCTACGACAACTATAAACGCATGTACAAAAAATCTGGAAACTTATACAAGGCACTTCATAATCTAGTGTTTTAGGGCACATTTTAAATTTGTTCTGATAAGTTCTGTGCGCTTTGTTGGGGGTATTAACTGTTTTAAATGATTGAGAGTTGTTTATGATCAATGAAATCAGACTTGAGGGTACTGGTAAAAAAATATATATGAAACTGATTCCCCAGTCTAAATTATAAAATTATTCTTTTCGGGTTTATTTATTTTTTGTCTAGTTTTTCAAAGTGTTCATTCATACATAATCGCCTAAAAAGTAGAAACTCATTTTGGAGAGAAATGATTTAGTTTAAGGGTGGTCTTAATTATGTGCCATTATTTTTACTTATCTTCCCAATGGGGCAGATTTAGACACACATTTGGTTAATAATTTTTCAATTTCCAGCTCTCAAAGAAGGGCATTCTAAATTGGGATAAAAGTTTCCCAATGTGTATTTCGTATCAACATTATCGGTCAGATACAAATAAAAAATTAATATATCCATTATTAATAGATTTTCTTCCACTGCAAAATTAGTAAACAGAAAGAAAATAAAAACTGACGTAAACAAATTGTTAGTTTTTTTTTTATAACATTGAGATATTTATCTCTTAAACTCATTGTTCCCTTTGCGATAAGTAAAGCTCCAAATATCCGAACGAACTTGAATTGACCCCATTTCATGAACTCTTTCGATATGGGTGGCGGCGGTCTATATTACTCGTATGGTGACTGTGATTTTCGGGTGCTGTTCTTTTTATTGGAATCAGAATCGGTAATCGTATCGAAATTGAAAATTTAGAAGACAATCGGTAATTGAAATAAAATATATGAGAGATTATATAATTATTTCCACAGCCAAACAACGTCGCATCTCACAAGAGCCATGACAGCCAACGAACCGAAAGTCCAAGACTCGAGAGTTGCCCACATTTGGATCTACATTGGAAGCTGGATTTCTGGGTTTAATTTTATATTGCGTTATATTGCGAGACTGTTCATCTTGGGATATATGGGATATATGGAGGATATCAGCAGAGTTGGTTGTGACAGAAAAGGGAATGAGGAGAAAAAGTAAGATAGGAAATAATTTTTGAAGTTCATGAAGAGGGAAAGGCGTAACAGTTCCCACTAATATGGCATCGGGACGCCCCACTGAAAGCTACTGCGTGACCCTAAAGGATAGGAATATGAGAAGAATATAAATCCATGTAAGGCATCTTCCCTAAAAAAACGACTGCCGACCTAATATAGAGCTTATTCTTCACACTTTTTCAGAAACATCACCTATTGTAAACGTTGATTAAGGGATAGGAGATCGTTGAGTTACAGGGCTGCCGAAAACGCGTCCACAGTTTATTGTTATTCTCCATAATGTACATGTTATACTACAAAATCCATGGTTATCTGTTCCCGTGTTAGCTGTGTATCGTTTATATTTGATTCTACAAAATTTATCATTATCCTAATAGCTTACCTGTAATAATATAATATCCATGAATATTGTTCACAATTTGCATGTGATAATGCAATATCCTTTATTATCATTATCGTTTTGATCTAGTACTACAATATTTTTCTATTTCTAGTGCAAAGCATCTTACACATCATGCGTCCCAGGTCAAGCAATTTGCTGTGGTGATAAAGCTTGCAGAACTATGGAGGGCAATGATTGCAACTTCCCATATAAAGTTTGCAGATGTTAACCTGTACGCGATGAAATCCTCGGTAACTGCAAAAACTTTTTGACTTCTTCCACGAAATAAGAAGTTCCAGTTTCGTTTAATCTGTGATTCTTGTGCTAGTTGTTTTTATTAAATAAACATTTAATTAAATATATACTCGTTTATTTTATTCTGAACTATTACGCTCGATCAAGACTTTCAAACATCTGTCGAAAATGAGTCCTGTCCAACCCAATAAAAACCATAAAAAACATAAAATACAAAAGAAAATATCATTAAGTATTTGCAGATAAAAATATGTTTTCTCATATACTTCATCGTCTATATAAATTTACATAGTTTCTTTTATATTGTATTGTCTATATAAAACATGTTATAGGTTCTCTACATCCGTTTGGTAATAATGTCCAAGTTATGTATTGGGTAATCCGCATAGCTGTGTAGATATCTGAATCGGGCAATTGTTTGTATAAATTTGTTTGTGGGTACCAAGCAAGCTGGATCTAAAAAACATTCATATCCTTTTTCTACAAATCCTCCTGATACAGGACTTCTGATAAATGCATTCATTTCACTTTGACTTTCCATGTCTCACTGACTTTAGCAAATAGGGTGCATACCTTTATAACTATTTGCTAATATTTTCTCTCCTCTGATGAGATGGTAGGCATCGAAACCCTATAGGTTAAGGAGATTAATTTCCTAAAGTATTCTTTGTCTTGCTTAGAATAATAAAAATTCTTTGATATGAAACTCAACCACTTCATTCCATTTCAATAAGAGTTTTTTTTTTAAATTCATTGAATTACAATTTAATTTATTTGCTCTATCTTGCATATCGAGCAATTCCTGTTTAGATGGGATAACTTATAGAATATTACTGCCAGTAATATTTTGTAAAACTACAATCTCACGTTTCCATAACAACTGATTGTTAAATAAAAACTATTGTGAAGTATATATATATATATATATATATATATATATATATATATATATATATATATATATATATATATTTGTTCGCTGTTTCTGGGAAATAATTCCATCAACGTGCTCGATTAAAAAAAAATAAATTTCAATATAATAGCTTAATATTTATTTATTTAAAAACTCTACAGAAGGTAAGAAAAAGACATCGGTACCGTCGGTTGCAAGTCTAACATAATGGGGGCCAGTTATTAGTAAATAGTGTTAGGCTCTTGTCAGAAAAAATACATATCGTTTAGCAATTGAAGTTTACAAAATAAACTATTCATAAAACTCAGAGTGTGTATATAAATATAGGAAAACGTCTAACCCAATCAAAATGCTCGAATAATAACCGTTGTAAATTAAAATTTCCAAAAGTTTAACGTCTTTTCCTGTATTTTCTCTCCCCATATATATATTATTTTTATTATTATTACATTTTTATATTTTTAAATTTTTTTTCTTAGTATATAATTTTTCATTTCTTATAAACCTGTTCATAATACAAACTTTTATTTATATTTTATATTTTGTATAATGCAGGCAATTCTCCTCTGCTGATGAGAAGCATTTAGTTTCGAAATGCGATAGTGTGACCTTGAACGTGGCCTTACACGACCTTGAACCTCTGATCGCGGCCCAGTTATGATCTTAACCCTGGGTCGATGCCCAATTATGATTATACTAGTCACTGGGTAATTAATTATGTCGACTGGGCAACCAGGTCTGCCAACCATTGGTACGTCGCGTCACCCAGTGAGTCCTCGTCAAGGCGTTGGAGGACTCTTCTCGGTTGCACGGTCCTCAAGGCCTGTTCTTCTTGATCGTCTAGTTGGTCGTCCTGTTGACTGGGTGTTCGTTGACGGGAACGGGGTCACAAGTGGCAAGTAAAAAGAATTAAAATTACATGGAACAACAGCTCATCAGCAAACCAACTCCGGAGGTTGGTTGATATATAATGTATTTAGGAAATTCATAAATGATTATCTACAGACGTATGTACAATTGAAGATTAAATGGAAGCAAGCAATTAGATTTGTGAATGAGCTTCTTGTTGTTGAAATACTCGGTCGGAGTCGCGGACCGTTGTAATTATCACTAAGGTGTTCTGGCTGGTCTCTTCCTAGGTCCTCTGAATTCTATTAAGTTGCAAATTGAGCTCTCTGGCGACCAGCGAGGGGGAGAGAGAAGTTGGGTGGCTGGAGTCCTCTACCGAGACCTTATCTCTGTCTCTCCAGAGATCTCTCTCTGTCTTCTCTCTTCTTATCTCCTATCTCTCTCTCTTTCTGATTAAATCGAGTTTTACAGATCTTATATAGTAAAACCCTTGAATAATGACGACGCCTACGTTCGTGTTCGACCAATCAAATTGATTGATAACAATCCACCTGATTCCTTCTCATTGGTCAATTTGGCCTGTGGCAGGTATTATTTTTCCGCCTCCAATTTCCAAAATCAAATTGACTCCTCCCCAACTTGTCTGACCCCGCCTTCTTTATAATGGTTTTTTCCATATTATCAACTGATAATCAGAGGAAATATTATTGTTTAGCTTGTAATAGATCACCAGCTTTCATCTATTTAAAAAATATCCGTTTGATATTCTTTCCCCTTTGAATTTATTTGTTTTGTAAAAACATCCGTGTGATTTTTTAAAAAATATTCTTTACATGTCAGAATTCCCCTTTAGCGCCCAAAACAATTTGCCAAAAGACATTTTTAGATAAGTCATATAGAAAAACAATTCATGTCGAACCTTGGGCTGACGTCATGAATTCTTTTATCAGGCCCGATCTGTTTCGTGTGTGTGTTTATCAGATCAAAAACGATCCGACATTTCACCTGTCAACCAACACATTTCCAAGCCGACCGACATTTCAAAGCTCTGATTCGGAATATTTTGTAGTTCAAACGCGGGCGTATTTTGGTTAAAAAATGTTTTAAGTAATCTTTCGCTTTGAAGTTTAGCAGGCGATTTCTATTTTTATCCCCGACCGTATGGTATCTCAACAACAAGATTTTGATACATAAAAATATTAACTAAAATTTTTTTTTTTCTGTAGCCGGTGTTCGCCCGGGATTGATTATCACATTTAACAAAAAAACGTCACATCGACCCTACTGATCTGATGTGGCCCCTCTTTGGTGTTACAATAGCTTGAAACATTTTCTAATCATTTTTCGCTCTTTATTGCTTCTTGATATAAGTAAGTTTTATTCCTTATCTTCTATTTGATAATTGCTCCTCCTAACTGTGTAGAGCTGTTTCTATCTCAGTAAGTTAGCGTTGTTATTTATATATTCTCAACTATCCTTAATTTAATATATTAGGTCAATGCAAAAATAATTTCGTTTATATAGTTGAACGTAAAACGACATTATTTTTGCATCAACATAATATATATATATATATATATATATATATATATATATATATAATGTAAGCTGAATGTCTGTGTATGTGTGTGTATGTGTGTGTGTGTGTCTGGTCACGAATAGGCTCCTATATGGTTGACTATTTTAAAAAACTGATTACATATAATGATAGAAGATGTATCGAGATACAGGAATGGGTATGTTTGATCTGGCAGAACAGTGGTTCATTAAAATTGTGGGGTCTGCGTTCGCGCCTAATCCACAAATTGTGGAAATAAAAAAAATTTAAATTAAAAAAAAACGTTTACAAGTGTTTTTGATATAGATGTACATAAGAATACTTTGATAAGTATGTTTTAACTTAAATAGGGAAGGTATAATAAAATTGTGGGGTCTGCGTTCCCGCCTGGCCTTCAAAGTATGGAAATAGCTACAAACTTTAACCAAGACTTTTCAGATTTATCTGCGTAAGTATACTTTGATAATTCTGTTTGAAGAAATATGGTATAATAAAATTATGGAGTGTTCGTTTGCACCTGACCTCCATAGAATGGAAATATGTCACAAAGTTTTACAAGGTTTTTTAATATAGGTCCACAGAATATTGTGATAAGTGTTTCAGTGTGTACAAGTATAATATAATAAATTATGGGGTTTATCTATTTTATTTTTACTTTCATTATATTTTGCTTTGGTTTTGATACGCCCAAATTCAACCCAAATTTACAGCACTTCCTTTTCATAACCTATCATCTTCTATATCTATCTATATATATAAAAGGCAAAATGTGTGTGACCATTTCGTGTATGTCTCGCAAAGGCTTCTTTTGCACGCGCTCCCGGGGTCGTTACTATCGCTTAAAACTGTTTATATAGGTCCTATATAGTAATATCTAGGATTTAGGAAAGCGCGATTTATTTACATCGACTTTTACAAAATTATTGCTATTTTGGCTTCTCGCGTGTTGATTGGGCTTTGTCGTATAAAAAGCGAAATGAATTCAAAGTTAAAAAGGAACAACGTGTTCTCGGCATCGCGCTGGGAAACGTCCAGAAGCAATCAGCTTTGATCAATGTGGGGGCAAAGTCCTTTTATATCAGACAGTTGCTAATCAGTCTGGAAAATGGGGAGCTGGTTTCCCCCTCCCCAACATATGTTGGGGACAACTGTTCTATTTGACTTCAAATAATTAAGGCAAATAGAAGCAGCAGAGTTAACTTTTATTGCGGCCACCTGTCAATAGTTAAATAAATAAATTTAAACGTGTTCCTCTGTATGTCGCGGTGGCCTGGTGGTTAGCGTCGCATGTTTTTTTTAACACTTTAATTTCCAACTTTGCCTCAAGGGTTCGATCCTCATACTCCCCTACCAAAACTTTTTTATTTTACCCCCCCCCCCGGAAGTTTGAATTTACCAAAAACCATACACACCTCAAAACACCCGGCCATCGCTGGGTACCCCCTGCTTATACTTTCATAAATCAGAGTCCATTTTCCGTAGGCTGTGTTTTAAACCAATCAACGACGGGTACTTTTGTTAGTATATATATATATATATATATATATATATATATATATATATATATATATATATATAATTTCTAATTCCGACATATATCTTACTCGCCCAGATAAAGGATCGGGCGTTGTTATACTTAACAAAACGGATTATATCTCCAAAATGTTACAAATTTTGGACGATAAAAATAAATTTCTCCGGTTGGGTGATTTAAGCCATGATGACACTTTTCGAATGAAAATAAAAATCCAGAAAAGACTTCTTCAACTTTATAAAAGCGGGTTTATTTCTAAGGAGATTTATGATAGAATCCGACCCATTGGCTCTCAAAGGCCTGGAATGTACGGTTTACCCAAGGTTCATAAACCTAACATTCCTTTGCGACCCATTTTATCTATGTTGGGTTCTGCACAACACGAGCTTGGGAAATGGTTAGTTGATCTGTGCTTTCTTTTTATTCGGTCCATTGTATCTCTGATTCTTTTCAATTTGTGTCTCATATACACAAATTATCTTTATCTAAGAATACTGAGTTCTTGGCTTCCTTTGACATTAATAGTCTTTTTACTAATATACCTTTGGATGAAGCCATTGGTATTTGTGCTGACTATCTATATCGTGGCCCCTCAAAATCTCCACAATTTCCTGAACGAATTTTCGTTGAACTGATGGAACTTGCCACTAAATCAGTTTCCTTCAGTTTCAACAACATTATGTACCGGCAAATTGATGGGATATCTATGGATAGCCCTCTGGGTCCTTCGCTAACCAACATTTTCGTTGGATTTTTGGAAAACGAATTATTTTCCAAAATTACTAAACCAACATTCTATACACGCTACGTTGATGACACTTTTGCATGCTTTCCCTCAAGGAGTGAAGCTGAACAGTTTCTTCGTCTTCTTTGTAACTTGCATCCATCGTTAAATTTACTATGGAGGTCGAGGACTGTGGCTCTCTTCCATTCCTCGATGTTTGTGTTTCTAAAGTTGGTTCTACGTTTGAGACCTCTGTATACAGAAAACTTACATTTACAGGGCTCTATCTTAATTGGTTTTCCTTTGCCCCTCAGTCTAGAAAAATAAACATCATTAGCGCTCTTACACATCGTGCACTCATAATCTTGATGCGGAACTTGGTGAAATCACAAATATTTTTCTCAGCAATGGATATCCCATAAATATAATAAAAACTACTATTGAACGTAAAATTGCTATATTTAATAGTGTTAAATTATTGGTCCATCACGTTGTCCTATTTATTTAAAATTACCATGGTTAGGTCCTGATGGCCTTCATATGGTTGAAAGGATTTCTTCTGCTACTCAACGTTGTTTTCCAGCTACTATGCTTAGAGTAGTTTACACAACTCGAACCTTTTTCTCTTCTTTTCGTAAAGATGTTTTGCCAACCATTCAAAAGAATTCCGTTGTTTATAAATTTGTTTGTCAGTGTGGAGCTGACTACGTTGGCAAGACATCCCAAAGATTGGACATGAGAATATCCCAACACATCCCGGATGTTCGATTACACCAGGTTTCGAGAACATCCGGGCACTCCCAAGCTCATGAGTCCGCCATCAGTAATCACCTGATTAGTATAAATAGGTGTTCTGACCAATATTCCGATGGGTGGTTTTCTGTTTTATACAGTGCTAGGTCGAACTATCATCTCAATATCATTGAGGCGTTAGTCATTAATAACTCTCGACCTAGCCTGTGTAGACAAAAGATTTTGAAACATCAGTTGGAAATATTTACTGATTTAAAACCACCTGAACAGTGAGAATTAATTTTTTTCTCTCTCACTGGTTTTCCAACTGAAACCAATTTCCCTATTTCCTAATTAGATTCTTAGCGTTTCATTTATCATTGTGACGTTTCCTCTTAGAGGGTCGGACGATAAGGCCTTAAGGAAATTTTAACAATTCCACCTGCCCGTTTTTTTTTGTTTTTTTATCTTTTTGATTTAATTAAATTATGTTTCCTCTGAAATTTCTCCTTCCATTTTGCTGTACCAAGAATTTACTTATATATTTATACATATATATATTTAAATATATATGTATAAATATATATATAAATATATATATATACATATATATATAAATATATATAAAAAATATATATAAAAATATATATATAAATATATATATTTACATATATATAAATATATATTTAAATGT
>NC_136504.1:103817139-103954639 GCF_053919585.1 Euprymna scolopes
CAATTCACACTTAGACTTTCTAAGTGAAATTAAAGATTCGTTTGATGAGTTTTATCAGCAAGACAAAACTAACTTGCCGAATATGAACTACAGAGCTGTCATTAGGAGACAAGCAAATGCACCTGGAGCTTTAAGTGAACTCTCTTCAAAGGATAGGTGTAGATTAAATAGTTTTGTTCATATGCTTGATGTACTAGAAGTTAATTTGAAAAGAAAAGTTATCGTCTGCGCGAGCCTTTTCTAGTCTCACACAAAAATACACGTTCACATCTCAAGCTATATTACTTGTCATATACATACGCACACACAAACATACGCGCCCACGTCCACACACGTACATATATTCACGTTCGCGTACATACACTCACATTCACGTGTATATACACACACGCTAACGTACACACATGTACTCACACACGCGCACACATACGCACACAAGGACAACGTCACTTCCCCTTTCAAAGGAAATACACATATGCGCAAAAGACCACCGGAAACAGGTATAAAAGAAAGAGCAATAATCGGCTTCTTCCTTTTTAGGACCAGCTTTCGAGCTGTCTGGTCTACAGACTGATAGCGTGCTGTTTCGGCATGCGCGCACACGCGCGTACCTCACACCATTTACTACTATGTGGGACAAAAGGCCAACAGAAAGTATGTACACTCTTTATCTCTCTACCTACTACTTGTGCCAGAGAACACCCCTGCGTAGCTTACTTCTAACATGGCGCACAGTTTAACTGATGTCAACTCTCTATCCTTTTCTTTGTCTACACGCTGGACTATCATTCCCATTTTTCACTACGTTACTCACTTCTCTTCCCACGCGCGAACAAACGATAGTGACCCGAACGTGAGATGAATCCACATTTCCTTTTTCCTTCTACAAGACCAGTCCTCTACAAACGATGGTTACACCCGCGTGGACATGAACACGTGTTTTATCTAAAACATTCATTCTTTCAATAGTAAATAAACGACACGTTTATCTTATCCATCAATTGAGTTTTTGTTTCCTTCAATTCCATTCTTTTCATTATTTTCTTGTAGCGAGTTAGGGTATTTTATATCCTGGTCCGCAACACGTCTACTGTGACATTGCAAAAATGTTTCATTTTTTTGTTAATCTGAAAGCAACTAAGAAAGAAATTGTATGAGACGTAAAATTTTAAAGGCGGTGTATCCAGAAGATGTTGACCTGAAACTGATGCACTTCTTCATTTTCATTGTTACGTGAGAAAATCACAAAGCCAAAAGCTTTCAGAAGAGAAAAAGCAATCTCTTTGTATTTATTATAAGAATCTTCATCAAATTATTAGTAAGAAAAAAGTTCACATTGCCTTTCCAACAAAACTTATTCAAGAATTTATAAACACAACAAAATTATCATGAAGCCACATCACATGTCATTCAAAATAAAAACGATAACGGTATTTTATGTATGCGAAGAAGACGGGAAAAGGAGAGAGATTAAAGTGTGCATCGAAACAGAAAAATAAGCATAAAGGAAAAAGCATTAAGAAAAAAGAAAGGAAAGAAAATTTTGGAAGAGAAAGAAAAGAAAAAACAAAAAGATAAAGGAAAAGCAAAGTTACAAAAAATAATAATATCAATTAATCTCTCTATATATGAAGTAGTAGCGTTCGCGCGTGCGCGTGCGTGTGTGTGTGTGCGCGCACGCGTGTACAGCTCGAACAATTGGACGATCATAACCAAATCTGGCATGATGATAGTCTCCCACCCAGTGGTATAACTAGAGTAAATGTCAACCGGGACGGTCCGCTCAAATGTCACCCCTCTGACCTCCACTTCACCCTACGCTGAATGGTTAGCTATCGTTTAATTCTCATACATGCTCTACTTATTTCCCGACCGGTACGTAACTGCTTACACGTGTAATCAAAGACAAATCCATAAAAAATACTCAGTTAAAATCCAAAGAGTTTTAAAATGCAACTGTTCATACTATCGCAATAATAATAAACTTATTTACTAGTATGAAGAAGCGTGGTATTTGTGTTGTTCCTATTTGCTTGCCTCTCCACAAGGACAGAGTTAGACACAAGGTCGGTTTTTAATGTGAGAAAAATCCAGCTCCCTCCAAAACGGACAATCTGGATAGGAACAAGAATAAACATTTTCTCAGTCATGAAGGATTTTTACTTCACTGACTGAGGACAGAAAAATGAGGTGTAGTATTAGAACCGATACTACACGTTGTATGTACTCTCGCAGACGTTGTATCCACCTTTTTGTGTAGTAGGAATAATATAAGATCGGTTTTGTGACCATGCGGCCATCATCACAAATATTATCATCAGTTTTGGGAGGAAAGGGAAGATAGTATCTGCTTTGTTGTAGTGAGATCATTTCCCAGGATTATCTTCTCAGTTTTGTGTATTAGTGATAATCCGTATTATGTAATGTGCAATATGCTCATCAATTAGCTTGAAAAATAATAAAAATCGATCAAGAGATTTTTTTCGCATTATTTGGTGCGTTTAAAAGAAATTGATAAGCACAACCACAAATAAAAATATAGAACATTGTTTTTCATTAACAAAATAATGTATTCTGGTCACACACATTGACAAAAACGAACAAGTAAAATAGAGAGATGGGAGACATAGATTGGGAAAATAAAGAAGGAAAGAGAGAACGATAAAGAACCGACATGATCAAGATATATAAATATGAGTATGAAGTTGTTATACATGTTTTTTTTTAGCTTATTTTATTTAGTATTTTATGACTCCCAGCAAATATAAACATTAATTCGATCACGCCTCCCAGATTCAGCGGTCGCTTCGAAATTTTCATACAGAAATAAAATAATTCACAAACTTATTAAAGCTGATCATGAATTGAAGTTGCGTGATGTAACAAAAGGTGTTGAAGTTGTCAGAAAGCATTGTTTGCCTCCTTTTGCACAATTATTTCTCAATGAAAAAACTGTGTTGTCAGTGGGTGGTGCATTTACTCGATTCAAGACAAACACGCGGAAAAGATGCCGGGCGTTTCTCCAAATTAAAAAAAGAAAGAAAAGGATGTTTGCGTCAATAGATGACAATGGATGAAATATGGATCCACCACTCGAGAGTCATATTGGCAGTTAGCTGAGTCGACAGCAAAAATTGAAAGCGTGTGAATCAATCACTTATGGAAACATCAGCATGCAAGGTTTTAATCTTCGTGTTATATGATAGGCAACATATTTTATTCATAGATTACTTTGAAAAATAAACGAAATCAACTAAAGCAAATGTAGTGTCTACCCCGGAACTAATTTTGACAGTGACATTGAACATTCACCGTTTCCGGAGAGCTCCAAAAAAAGACAAAAAAAAAGCCGTGGCGCTAAATTCGAGGAGTCTCTCGCTCTCTTTTTGCTCGCGAACACCAGAGGAGTAAGACCCGTTACTGCCACGCTCTGTCGCACCCTGTGCCGTTTCCAATGGTGAAACCACACAAAAAAAAAGAAAAACATTCTTCTTATCCATTCACTCCGCTCCTTACCCGAACGGCTTTTCTAAAGAAAATTAATTTATCGTTTCTTTCCAACTTAACGCCAAAAACATTTGACCAGTCGGGAAGGATTTCTTCTTCCTTTTTTTCAGACTCAAAATAAACACGAGTGTGATACACCAGGGCAAATAAATTTACACCTCTTATAACAAGCCAAGTCTGATTATTTGTTTTTAATTAATTTTTCTAAATATTTGTTTTCTTATTAATGTTTTTGAAAAATTAATTTTAAGTGAGCTGTTTATTGTTTTGCCCAGCGAACACCTCGCTTCACTGGTGACCCCGACGTGATCGTTTCCATAGCCCCAGTTCACATGCACAGCTCTAACGATGCCCTGCCTAATGTCGCAAACCCCTCCATACGTGAGGAACTAGAGTGACGGGCTCAATTGATTCACGACCTGAGTGAACAGTTACGTGGCCTTGAGCTCAAACCAAAAATGCATAAGCACCCCACTGAGCGAGTCCGTCCCCGGCGATTTAGCAGCACTCAGAACAGCGGTGGGCTCTGCAAGTACCACGCGCATTTCGGTGAAAGAGCTTACCGATGCCACCAGCCATGTTCATATACGAAAAAACGTCTCTCGGGAAACGCCCAGGCCAGGCAGTAGGAGCGGCAGACACTCCTGGCAAGAACAGCATTCCTCGCACCCTGTACGTGACTGATAGAACCACTGGTATACGATTTCTCGTTGATACCGGTGCAGAAGTCAGTATCATCCCTAAGAAGTTCGTGAAAGAGAATCGTCCTCAATCAAACTTATTTCTACACGCAGTGAATCACTCCTCCATTCCTACTTACGGAGAGACATCGATAACATTAAATCTTGGATTACAGCGCGCACTATGTTGGGTCTTCATCGTTGCAAAGCTACCCGTTTCGATTTTAGGGGCGGATTTTCTGCACCATTTCAGCATCCTTGTAGATATCAACCGTGACAAACTCATTGATAATAACACTGGACGTTCCGTGCAAGGCATAATCATGTCGACCGAGATCAGGCCAGTTATACATAAAGACACCATGGATCCGTATACAGATTTGCTGCAAGGTTTCCCGGAATTAACTCGTCCTACATTTAACGGTGACAAAGTTAAACACGATGTCACTCATCATATCCAAACCAGGGGACCGCCTGTGAGCGCGCGCCCGCGCAGACTTAAACCCGATCGTTTAAGGGTGGCTAAACAAGAATTTCAGCACATGTTGGATTTAGGCATTATTCCACCCTCTAATAGCAACTGGTCATCGCCACTCCACATGGTGCCAAAAAAAAAATCAGCCGGCGAATGGCGCCCTTGTGGGGATTACCGCGCACTTAACAGTCGCACTACTCCAGACAATTACCCTATTCCGCATCTGCAAGACTTTTCTAACTCGCTTCACGGAAAAACAGTGTTCTCCAAAATCGATCTTGTTCGCGCGTACAACCAGATTCCCGTACACCCAGAGGATGTTTCTAAGACTGCGATCACAACTCCTTGCGGCCTTTTCGAATTCTTACGCATGCCCTTTGGATTACGTAATGCAGGGCAATCTTTTCAACGCTTTCTCGACGCAGTTTTGTGAGGACTACCGTTTGTCTATGCATATATCGACGATCTCCTCGTGGCAAGTGCATCAGAACGTGAACACTTACAGCATCTGCAGCAGTTATTTCACAGATTGACAGATTATGGCGTTATTATAAACCCCCAAAAATGCGAGTTTGGAGTTTTTTCACTTTCGTTTCTCGGCCATTTAATCGACAAAGAAGGTATCTGTCCCCTTCCAGAGAAAGTCTAATCTATAGTCGATTACCAAGCGCCCACTTCACTTCGTAAACTTCGAGAGTTCCTCGGTTTAATTAATTTCTATCGACGTTTCGTGCCCCATTGTGCTGAAATCGCGCAGCCATTAACCGACATACTCAGAAATAAAAACAAAAAAAATGAGACGATTACATTAAGCGAAACGGAATTACGTTCCTCTGATAAGGTCAAGCAGGCATTAACAGAAGCGACAATGTTGGTTTTTCCCCGTCCAGATGCACCCCTAGCTTTATCCGTCGATGTATCCGACGTTGGAATTGGAGGTGTACTGCAACAATCAGTGGATAATACTTAGCAACCACTAGCTTTTTCTCAAGGCGTCTTCAGCACGCTGAAACCAAATACAGCACTTTCAGCGGGGAATTTTTGGCCGGATACTGCGCAGTTAAACACTTTCGTTACATATTGGAAGGATCCACTTTCACGCTTTTTACGGATCACAAGCTGTTATCGCATGCTTTGCTTGCCAGGCCCGGAAAACACTCACTCCGGGAAGCTCGCCATTTGGATTTCATATCACAATTTACTGCGGATATCAAGTATATCAGAGGGAAGGAGAACGTAGTTGCAGATGCATTGTCGAGAATGCACATCGATGCCATTCAAGCGATTGACGAGCTCGACCTCCACCAGATCGCCATCGACCAACGGGATGACGAAGAACTAAATCGTTTACGTCACTCTGAAAATCTAACTTTCAAGCAAGTCTCAGTACCTTGTTCCAACGAGACGATATGGTGCGATGTTTCGAACGGTCATGAACGCCCCTATGTACCCCTTAAGCATAGGCGAGCTGTCTCCTTTCAATTACACAACTGGTTACATCCTGGCATTCGTTCCACGCAGAAGCTGGTGACTTCTCGTTTCATCTGGACAGCCATTAACCGAGACATTCGCGAATGGACCAAGAGTTGCGTCCCTTGCCAGAAATCGAAAGTACAGAGGCATATTAAAAGTCCCCTTGCTACCTTCGCAACCCCTGAGGCACGATTTCAACACATTCACATAGATTTAGTGGGCCCACTCCCACATTCGAGAAACTGTACATACTTATTGACTTGCATCGACAGATTCTCTAGATGGCCTGAAGTCATCCCCATCGCAGATATTTCCGCAGAAAATGTTGCCCGAGCTCTGGTTACACATTGGATATCGCGTTATGGTGTGCCTCACACCATCACAACCGATAGGGGCAGACAATTCGATTCCTATCTTTTTTCTGAGTTGTCTCGCCTACTTGGAAGCAAACACATAAGGACTACCTCGTACCACCCGGCGGCAAATGGCTTGATCGAGCGTCTGCACCGTCAGTTGAAAGCAGCTATTAGAGCACATTCCGACCCTGTCAGGTGGACAGAGTACCTCCCCTTCATTCTATTAGGCATCAGATCAACCATAAAAGCAGATATTGGCTTTACGCCTGCCGAAATGATTTACGAAACAACGCTGACTCTCCCTGGACAGATAGTCGCACCGACCACTCCTACACGCATGCTTGACCCAACAAGTTATACCTCTCGTTTGAGGGAATACTTGGCGAAACCTTTTAACGTTGCCCTGAGAACACAGAACACACGCACTCACGTCCCCAAAGACATACAATCGTGGACTCATGTGTCTGTTCGGAACAATGGAGGCACAGCTCGACTGCAAACACCCTATCCCGGTCCCTTTAAGGTATTGAAACGCTACTCAAAGTTCTTCGTTATCGACATTGACGGAAGACGAGATTCAGTCAGTGTTGATCGCCTGAAGAAAGCTATTCTGGATAACGATGTGCTAGCACGCAAACGGACACAAAACACTGCAGTTCAGAACGGAAACTTCGATTCACCAGTAATTACAACTTCTACCAGATCGGGCAGATCAGTGCAACGTCCTCACTGATTTGCTGTGTATACCCAGTGACTTTTCCACTTTCTTTTGTTCGACATACTGTCTAGTAGGCGGGTATGTAGCGTCTACCCCGGAACTAATTTTGACAGTGACATTGAACATTCACCGTTTCCGGAAAGCTCCAAAAAAAAGACAAAAAAAGCCGTGGCGCTAAATTCGAGGAGTCTCTCGCTCTCTTTTTGCTCGCGAACACCAGAGGAGTAAGATGCGTTACTGCCATGCTCTGTCGCTCGTGCGTGACACACCCTGTGCCGTTTCCAATGGTGAAACCACACAAAAAAAGAAAAACATTCTTCTTATCTATTCACTCCGCTCCTTACCCAAACGGCTTTTCTAAAGAAAATTAATTTATCGTTTCTTTCCAACTTAACGCCAAAAACATTTGACCAGTCGGGAAGGATTTCTTCTTCCTTTTTTTCGGACTCAAAATAAACACGAGTGTGATACACCAGGGCAAATAAATTTATACCTCTTATAAAAAGCCAAGTCTGATTATTTGCTTTTAATTAATTTTTCTAAATATTTGTTTTCTTATTAATGTTTTTGAAAAATTAATTTTAAGTGAGCTGTTTGTTGGTTTGCCCAGCGAGCACCTCGCTTCACTTTATTTGGATTTAAAGAAGAAATCGACAGAAACGAACACGAATTAAAAAAGAACAAAAGTGTTCTTTTCATCAAGATAATGTATCCTGTCGCAACAATTGGCATCGTGAAAAAGCAACTTTAATCGTACTTTCAATTGCTGACGCAGTGACGCACTGACGCACCCAGCAAATTATCCATATCGTGGCACCATTGAGTGCTAATGCCAATCGCAAGTGATTCTTCATAGAAAGAAATTTCGCTTTAATGAAAAATTTAGATCGCTAAGGATATTTTTCAAAAGAAAAGAAAAAATAAGATATCCATAATCATTTGAGTTCTGAAATAAAAAAAAAATCAACTAAACGTATTCATATTGCGATGTCTTTTATTTTGTTTTCTCTCACTGATACTAATGCTGCATTCTGCTGCAGTGGCTATGTGGTGTTCTCAGTAAGTGGATGTGTTTTATTTCTATCTTTACTGCATCGCTTTATTCTGTGTGATTATGTCTTTGTACCTGTGTGTGCGCGCGTGTGTCTGTGTGGGAGAGTTCGTTCCCGATGGACTCCAAAACGGTTGGGTCGATTGTTGTGTACTTTCACGCAAGTATACTTTATGTGTCTGGGAGTGTTCTTAGTAGGTTTAAGGTTGGACTCCCTTTGTATCAAACATCGATAGGTTTCAGGACGGACTCCCTCTGTATCAAACATCGTTTAAGGTCGGACTCCCTCTGTATCAAACATCGTTAATCGACAACCAATGATCCAACTGAAGAAGAAACAGACCAGTGGCGTAGCTAGAGTAAACATTACCCGGGGCGGTCAGCTCAAATGTAGCTCCCAGTTCACCCTATGCTGAATGGTTAGCTATCGTTACATTTTTATACATGCTCTACTTACTTCCTGACTAGTACATTACTACTTACACGTATAATCCAAACAATCCCAAATAAATATTTTATTAAATTTGTATAATCCAAACAAATCCCAATAAATATTTTTATTAAATATCGTAACATTACATAAAACGTTACACTCACTCGTACTTTGATCTTTTAAAGCATATATTCACTTTTAGAACATTTAAATGAAAAACATTGCAATTTATAAGAGAATATATCTACGCTATTATAGTCCTAGAGTTAATCTTTTCTTGGTTTCCTTGTGGCAAACTAATTAATGACATTGTCAAAATTTATTAGTTATGTAAGTTCGTTTTGAACGGACAGAACAGTCAGATCCAAGTCTCGACTGGCTCGGAGTTAACCGGAGATACTTTTTTATAAGTGTCATTTTAGGGAAACTTCTTTCACACGATGCCACAGACACACACAATGTCAGAAGGCATCTAATAGCCAGAGTAAGATATGGCAATGATTCAACAAAGAGCCACTTGATGTTAAACTGTAGGAATTGCTGTTCAGTCCAGTGCTTAGCTTCCTCCAAGTTTATTTCAGCTGCTTGTAGGTGTCGCCTTAAACGCGGAATTTCTAGACAAAGGTCTTCTACAGATAGCTCATCATACACAGATGTGAGCTTGCCAACAGACAACTGTATTTCTTCCTCGCCGGCACAAATAATATTATCTGGCTTAACGGCAGAAAAAGTCAACAAAATGTCATTCACCATCTTTTACTCTGGTATCCAACATGATATGGAAACAGCCAAGACACAAGACTCTTTGCTTTTTTAGTCTCCTGCTGCAATCACAACTGAACATGTCTTGCCTTAGCATTCTGTTCTTTCTTCCGATGCTCCTCTTCGTAGATATGTCAAGTTCTAGAGATTTTGCAAGCCCTTTCTTGTCGATAGTGGGGCAACCGCACATGTAATTACAAAGGATTCAGATTTTATCAATTTGATCCCAATTTTAACCCCCAGAGTCACTTTGTAGAGCTAACCGACGGCAGTCGAGTAAACGATATCATTTTAAAGAGAATCGACGCTAAAATCTTTCTATAGAATAATAAAGATGAACTTTGTATTTGTATTTTGGAAAACACTTTTCTAATCCCCAAATTTAAACCTAAAATATTTTCTGTACAAGCTGCCACTAAACAAAGTGCAAAATATAAACTTTAACCTCAGTAAATCAAAACTGATGTACCAGAATGAAACTGTATTCGATATTAAAGAAAATGGAAGACTAAAGTATTTAAACAGTATCGTTCTGTCAAAAGACGCATGCCATGCTTTACAGACATGGCATAAATTCATGGGCATACAATATTCCAGATATCAAAAGCTTGCCGAATATGGTTTATGAAATGAAATAAAAAACTTTAAAAGGCTTGACAAACTGCGATGTTGGTACACAAGGTCAAATGGCAAAGTACCAAAACAATATGCCAGACAAGAAGGCCAGGAATATCCTATCACTGGTATATTTTGACTTCAACGGTCCCGTGGATTCAGTGGGCAGAGAAAACTTCAGGTATGCATTAAATTTTGTAAACGATTATTCCGGTTAAACACTGGTCTATTTCTTAAAGAACAAATCTGATACCTTACTAGCATCTAAGAAATATTCAGGTGATATGATCGCTAAGGTGCAGTAAAGTGTTTCTGATCTGACAATGGTAGAGAATTCACTAATAAAGACTTTGAACTTTATTAATTAATCATCATATCAAGCATGAAATTTCTTTGTAAAAAAAAAAACAGACCCCAATAAGTAAAAGAGCAAACAAGATAGGTTTGAAATGATATTTGGAAAAGGTTAGAATCGAACCCAGTAGGCAAGTGTTAAAAATATTTTTTTTTTTTTTTAGAAATATCTGCTATTATATATGTCAGTTAAAAGAATGTACAATACGAGTTTAGAAATAATGATTAACAGAACAGGTAAACAACGATACAATTCAATTTAGGAATTTCTTTGTTTATAGATGTGTAGATGCATGTGCAAAGCGCATGTGTAATTTGAAACGTGAGGGGTCACATTGTTTGGCCACGCCTCTGACGTCATCAAGAAAGAAAATTCCCAATATATTGAGATGGGTTCGAGTCAGTTAGAGACGAGGGTCGGAGAGCGACTTAGTGAGAGCTGATGCCCCTGGAAGACGAAGGGGAGAAGAGGAAACCATATAATCGTAAAGGCTTGAATCCCTGATCATCATCATCACCAACTGGTATGAATGAAGGATCATAAAATATTTGTAAACTGTTGTCTTCGTTTGTCGTCATTCCATGAAAAGGAAAAGGTAAATTTGTTTTGTTTATCATCTTAAAATAACTGTCTGTCCCGTTTCCATTATCATAGGTGACATGTATCTTCCCTCTATGCATGTTAAAAGAACTGTACACACCATATCTCTCAGCCTCTGTTATAAGTGTATATCCCCCTCAATATATTAAAAACTATCCATGTCGCATCTCTCTCAGCTCGTGCAAAATATGACGTCCCCAAGAATCGTCACAATCGTCGTCGTGATGCAAACAGTATATAAATGTCATTATCATCCTTCGTTCTGAGTCCCCGTCATATGTTGTCGCAATATGTACCCCGACTATTTAACAAAACATCGGCGCCTTATTCATCTCACTAAAAGGGAACCGCGGAAATATCATGGCGCACACTTTTTACAATGCCAAGATGTCTACTCATTGAATCAAAACTCCCCAAAAACCTCTCGACGAATGCACTAATGACTGCTGCATATATCCTTTCACAAAAGTCTATCTAGAAACCCATATGAAGCTTTATGCGGTAGCAAGCCAAATTAAAGCAGAATGCATGTGTTTGGTCCGGTTTGGTCCGATTTGCTTCGCATTTATAGATGAGAAAAGCAAATTAAATATTCAAACCGGTAGAGGTATATCTTTTGGGTACGTTAAAAACAGCCGAGTCTACTTAGTATTATTTGTTGAGAAAAATAAAATAAAAAGAATTCGATGTGTAAAATTAACAGCCATGTTTAATTTCAAAGACGTACATCCATCATATGAAGAGGATGAATTAATATTTCCTCAAATTCATAAAACAAATGACGACAATGAAATCGCCGTTGACGAGAACAAGAGTATTAATAATGATGACAACGATGATGCTGATGTTAAAGTCGAAACTCATCAGAACGTTACGTCCAAAGAAGTAGAAGACACCCCGATCTTTTGTGGTCGACAATTTGGAAGATTATCAAGTCGACTATTGCTATTTCATGCATAATACGCCAAAAAGCTTTGGCGGAGCAATTAATGCAGAACATTGTCAGCAATGGAAAATAGTAATCAAAAACGGAATATATGCTTTAACAGAAATTAATACCTATTTAGCAGTGTCTCTCCCAAAGGATAAACATGTCATTTCTTCTTGACGAGCCTTTACGAAAAAGACAAAAGCATCAGGCGTTGAACAGTATGAAACTAGATTTGTTGCTAAAAGATACTCTCACATTTACGCTATAGACTATTTTTCTACGTTTTTACCGACTAAAAACCTAATTACAATAAGAATTTGATTGCAAATTGTATCGCAATATAAACTTAACGTTTATCAAATGGACGTAAAAATGCTCATTCAAATTCCCTGATAGAATGTGAAATTGTTATTAATCCTACACAGGGATTCATAATGAAAAATAAAAATTGTGTGTGGAAGTTTAACAAATCACTGTACGGTCTGAGGCAGAACGTTGAATCTGGAATACAGTATTTCATGTCTTTATGAATGAACAACAATTCAAACAATGCCGAGTGGATCCCTGTTTGTATACCAAAAGCAAAGACAATAAAGAACTTGTTTTGGCAATTTAATCTCATCAAATTGTGACATAATATTAAACATATCAAATTTAAAAAATTCAAAAGGACCGATCCTGGTTTCTGGGCATACAATTTACTCATGAAAAAGAAATTATTAAAATGAATTAATCGAGGTGAATTTACAAAAAAAAAACAGCACGGTGCCAAAATTACATAAGCACCATATTTTGTTTTAATTTTACAGTAGATATTATTCTCAGATGCATATGATGGCAGATGGTATCGCGCTATTTTTAAATAGTTCTTCAGTTTAAATTCAAGTTTTACGATATCTTTTTTATTAAATTGTAAGGTGGAAGCTCCTCATGTTAAGAATGGCTATCAAAATAATAACATTATTATTTCAGCAACGTTTGCAAAAATACACAAGTACCTAAAATTTAATTTTAAATTGTTCAATGATTTTAATTTTGAATTATACAATTAAACACATTTAATCATTTTTAAACTTCATCTTGCATTATTTTCTCATTTGTTAAAACACGTGATGCATTTAAATTACATTTTAATTGCATAAATATATTTTCAATAATCACGTGATAAAATTTTGCCCATTTAAAGTTTGTGAAACATTTCTAATATACGAGAGGCGTGCACTAAGTAATGCCCCTGGCCCATATAACATAAGAAAGATTCCGTGTGATTGTCTCTAACATAAATGGTTGTGTGTTTGATTATCATAAAGGGAATCGTGTGTGTGACATGTAATTTCTGAACCTACCTCTGTTTCTTCTCGCTGTTGGATCATCTGGGAATTTCTCATCCTGGAGAGAGACTTGATACCTGATTGACGAAGATTTATCACTCCAAGACGATGAATGTTTTTCATAGATTTTATTTCACTTTTCCCAGAGGTCCTGCAGCAGGTGTAAAGTGAAATCTCTTGTGTGGGCTCTTCTTCACACACGTCAGCGTTCGTCTCCCCCCTCCCCAGGGGAAGACCACGGAAGAACGTCCGTCTTCTTCAAAGCTCAAATCAAATCTCACAGATCTAGCCAACCACGTCACACATACGTAATTTGGTCAGCTGACCTTTGGTTCTGGTAAACGTGTCTACCTCCACGTTTACTCACCTCTCTCTCTCTCTATCTCCCTCTCTCCCTCTCTCTCTCTCTCTCCCTCTCCCCTCTCTATTCTCTTATAGAGACACAGAGAAAGAAAATAGAAAGAGTAAGAAAGCCAGAGAGGGGGGGAGATGCTCGTTAACACCCACTTACATTTGTCTGATCTAGCTGAAATTTTGCATGTGCAATGATTTATATCGCTACGGGCTATGTGGCAAATTACAGCTCTGAACTAATTGTGGTTTCTGTTTTACAGGTGTTTGAACTGAGTCAGGTGTGAAATGAAGCCTGTTGAATGTCGAACAGTGATCCGGTTTTTGTATTTGAAAGGACGCACACCACAGGAGACTTTTGATGAAATGAAAGAAACTTATGGTGATAATGCCCCATCATATGACCTTGTAAAACGCTGGCATCGTGAATAAAAACATGGCCGGAAGTCTGTGGAAACTAGTGTTGTACCGATTAATCGGAATCGGAATTGGGAATCGGAAAAATCGGTAGTTTTCGGGGTATCGGAATCGGTATCGGAATCGGAAAAATTTGTGCCTAATTTCCGATTCCAAAGCCGATTCTTTTAATATTTTATTATGTTAATTTTTCATTGCTGATACCGTTGATAAATATTTATTCCTTTTAAACTATTAATAAAACTAACCTCTATAGATCATGATAACATTAAAAGAAAATCTTAATCTATTTTATCTGCGTAAAATAAACAAAATAAAACTTGAAACTTTGCGAAAATTCGCTAGATAACCTTTAGAAGGATGCAGTTTATTTTCAAGGTATTGAAAAAATTGTTTAAATTTAAAGAAATATTTTGCCAAGAAAAATAATATCAAATATTATTGCTAATTAAATCAAAAGTAGAATATAATAGTGTTGGATTTTGTCCGGTTAGGTTTTTGTCCGCACCCTTACTCGGCATTGGCAAATATGACAAGGAATGGCGAAAAAAAAGCAATTAATTTTGTTTTGTATTTTTGTATGGGAATCTTTCAACTTTCATTTCATTTTTCATTGGTTTAAGTAAATGTTTTAGAGGTCACTTGTTCATCCCCTTATCAAACGGTTTAAAACGGTCAAGTATTTTTTCGCACCTAGTTGCCAAATGTAGGGAGTTCACAGTTTAATGTTAGAAAATTTCAAACGACTGAGCGAGTTTTATTCTATTTTCCTGGAACCACTTTGTCTGAAACCGTCTGTTTTTTTGTGGTATCATTCTTGGCGTTAAAAATATACATGAATGTATCGCAATGAATTTTTCAAAGTCTGGATAAAATAGATAAAGAGAAAACATTCAGAAATTTTTCAAATTGAAAAAGAAATTATATCTACTTTTAAAAGTACCCCCCACCCGCATTGAAATTCTACTTTTGAGCGATATTCGTAAACCCACTAAAAACAAAATTATTTTAGAATTTAGGATGGAGAGTTAGTAGCCCATATAAATTAATCTCTAATTAAATATGTATAAATTTTAAAAGAATCAGAATCGGGAATCGGATCGGAATCGGAAATTTTCAAAGGAATCGGTAATTGTATCGGAATCGGGAAAAATTTTGGAATCGTCCCATCACTAGTGGAAACAGCTTCCAGACCTGATAAATTTTTAACAATGAAGAATGGAAGCACCCATTGATTATTGTGTTTTATGTAAAAAAAAGATATTTCATATAAAATAAATCGCAGTTTTGTTTAATAAAAATTACAATTCATCTACAACTATGGTCGCATTTTCATTTTTTGTAATGTTAAAACTAGATGTTGTGTTATTAATATTATAAACTTTGTTACAGTAAAAAAGTCGCCACAGCTTTAAAAGTTTCATCCTTGTTTTATTAAAGAATTTGTTTGTTAAAATCACAATTTCTTCTTCAACTATCGTTGCATTTTCCTTCATTTTCGCAAAAAAAGATGTTGCCATAACATTTGTTAATTTAAAAATATAGAACCTCACCATGATATTTACATTTTAATAAAAAGGTATTAAAAAAAAAAAAAAAAAAAACTAGAAAAAAATTACCGCAACTTTCTTTTTCAAATGTTTTCATGTAAGAAAATATCGTTGGTTTTAGCGTCGTAAATTATATGAAAACAGAAACGATGCTCTTAATAGTTGCATAAAGACTACGTTTTGTATTATTAATGTTGTCAACTTTGTTACATCAAAAAAAAAAAAAAAAAAAAACGCCGCAGCTTTCATTTTTTAAAAATATTGTTGGTTTTAGCATCCTAAATTATGAGATGAAAAAATAATTCATCTACACCTATCGTTACATTCTCATTTTTTTTTTTTTTGCAATGTAGTCGAAAAAAAAAAACACTGTGACATGAAAACAAAAACAATTCTCTTAAAAGTCGCGTAAAGACTACATTTTGTTTTATTAATGTTCCTATTTACTATGCCTCCCCACGGGACAGAGTTAGACACCAGGGTCGCTTTTTAACGTGGAGAAAAGGTACAAAAATAAAAATTGTCTCAGTCGTGAAGGATTTCTCCTCCACTGAAAGAGAACAAGAAATAGAAGCGCATACTACACTTTGATCTTGTTTATATATTTTATTGCTTTTAAAATTTTGTGAATACAATTAAGTAAAAAAAAAACAAAAGATTTTCAAACAACAAAATTAGGCACAAGGCCCTACAAGAAATTGGGGAGGGGAAGGGTTCAGGGTCTTTGTGACTAAAGTGATTAAAAAGTAATAAATATAGACTTAGGAGTCTTACTCTTGACTGGCAACATTTACCAAAATACCTCATTCACTCTATGGATCTTAAACTAACTAATAAATCCCCAGCGTTTAAGAATCAAAACCATATTTACAATTTATAAACAGTTGTCTGTGTGTTTGTGTATGCATTTTTTTTTTTTTTTTTTAATATATTAATTTTGTGTGTGCGTGTGCATGTGTGAAAAAATAAAGTTCAATTTCATTGGTAAATAAAAAAGTTTTTGAATTAAGAAAAGGATTGCTGGTGGAGAGGGGAAAACTAATTAAAAGTGTTCATATCAAAAACAAAAAATAAGTCCTACTGGGTTGTTAGTGAGACCCTCCTGTACTAATCTAGGTGACTAGACCCCCCACTGTTTTCCGGGGAACCGAAAACAAGCAGGGCGATCCCTAATGGGGATTGGGGAAAATATCTTAATGGCAGTGGGAGAAAACAAAGCAACGGGTGGAGGGGGGTTGGAAGGTGACCTCTGAGTAGGGGAGTGACCGGGGATGTTGAAAAAACAAGGATGTGGCACAAAGGGGATGGGCAGACTCAGAGGTGCTCTAGTACCAAAAAATAAAATCAGGAACAGGATCTCATTTATACCACCAGTCAAGAGTCTTCTTAAGTTTTTCTTAGCTAGAACCTAAGCGGGATGGGTTCCGAAGGCCCCAGCACCGCCCGTGCCATGCTTAAGGCGGGAACACGTATTGAAACTTGGCTCCTCGACGGATGCACAAACTAGTGCTGTGCACCCACCTCTTGTCAAATTCCACTCCAGGCAACCTCCTCCAATCGCATCTGATCTTTACTTTAAGCAGATGTTTAAAGTAAACGATCAGATCCCGATCCGGAACAGATGTCCCTTCGCGGACCAACTTGAGGCGCGTGATCCAAATCACCATGCGCGCTACTGCCAGGACAACCATTCTTTCCTCCCTGGGGAACGGCGGCTCCATGTTGTACACAAAAAAACCTTCGTCGAGATCGAGCGAACATTCGGCACTGATGCGAGCCGTTACCCCCTCGACGTACTCCAATAAGGGCTGGATCCGGCTGCAACTAAAAAACGCGTGCCCGATCGTTTCGGGCTCGCATTCGTCACAGCGCAGACAGAAGCCGCTCGTATTTTCTTTATACTGGCAGAGTTCGTCGAGAAGAGGCAGCGCGTTATGGACCAGTCGCCAGGTGAGGGAAAATTCCGAGTTGTTCAGAATCTCCCGTCCCGGCGCCCAACTCCAATGAGAACGGACAACCTCCATCAACCATCCCATCCGCCTACAAAGTGGATCCTTCGCGGTCCCCTCCACTAGCTCCTGATATAGTTTCTTTCTTGGCTGATCGAGGACACTGGTCCCCGGCAAAGCTCTAAGAGTGGTCCGGCATTCGGAGAAGAACTTAGACTTCTCGGTCTACGACGACCTTCTACCGAGGGGTTGGGTTTGAGATTGGGAAACGAATTCTCAACCACAGGGACCCAAGGAGCGTCTTCTTCAAGCAAACGATCCAGGAAAGCCAATCTCTCGGCATTTCTATGACACAAGAGACTGGGCTGACCCAGGCCTCCCTAGCTCGGTTTCTGGACACAGACCTCTCTGCAGACATAATGCTTACCATCATTCCACAATAGTGAATCGAGGCGCCCTTGCAAGCGGGTTAGTCGTTCTGCAGGGAGAGGAAGTACAGACAATCGGTAAAGGATGAGCGGAAAGACGTATGTAGCACACGCCTCCGCCCGACCCTTCAAGGACAATTTCCTTCCAATCCAAGTCTTCACCGACGATTTGACCTTGCCATATACTTCCAACCAATTCTTTTCCAGCTGAAGTCCCGGTCCAAACCAGACACCGAGAATACGGACCAGTCCATCGGTCCAGCTGAAAATACCTGGAAGCGAGTTTACCCTGGTCCAGGCCCCCAACCGCAGGCCGACAGACTTGCTGCGGTTGAAGATGGCCCCTGTGACTTCTTCGTATCGAGCGAGCGCCTCTACCACCGCTTGAACGTCCGTGTGGCAAGACACGAACATGGTGACGTCATCAGCGAACGCGGAAACCCTGGCTCGTGTGCCTCCAGGGAGGGCTATTCCGCGCAGGACTGGTGTAGCTGCCTCGTCCCTTAACTTGCAAAGGAGGGGTTCCAACGCCAGGACGTACAACAGAGGCGACAGCGGACAACCCTGACGCACCGACCGAGAGACAGCGAATGACTCCGAGAGCTTACCGTTGATCTGCACCGCTACCGTCGGCCTATCATACAGGACAAAGATCCACTTGCGGAAGTCTGGATTAAATCCAGCAGCCTCTAGCACAGCTCCCAGGAACCGATGGTCGACCCTATCGAATGCCTTGGACTGATCTAAACTGATCAGTGCGGCTTTGGCGTCGTCTTCTGTCCCCTCTATGATCGAGCGTATCAAATGCAAATTGTCTTGAATCGATCTCCCCTTCACAGCATAAGTCTGCTCCGGTTCGATCAAGTCAGTGATGACAACCTGCAAACGATTCGCAAGAATCTTTGCCAAAATCTTTAACTCTGTGTTTAGCAGAGTCAAGGGCCTAAAATCGTCAAAATTTTCCACCCTACCATGCCGTTGACCTTTCCTCAGCAATGTGATCACTCCCTTGGTCACCTGTCCAGGGATGGAACCCTGAGCAAACCAATGGTTAAACATATCCTTCAGAATAGGGACCAACATGGGCGACAGCCTCAAGTAGAACTCGTAGGGTAAACCATCAAGCCCCGGGGATTTGTTGTAGCCGAAGTGCTTCAATGCAGTAATGACCTCATGTTCAGTAACAAGACCATCACAGCTAGCCGCCTGAGCCGCCGTGAGGCGGGGCGAGTCAGCCAAATAGCTGCCAAACTCCTCGACCCTGAATCCGGGTAGTTGGGTGAAGCGCTCCGATAGATGCTCCCAAAACCCCTCGCAGATCTCCTGAGTCGAAACTAGGGCGTGTCCTTCCAGGTTATGTACTTTACGAATGTACCCATCCGAACCGCGCCTTAAAGCAGCCTTACGCTCAACAGCATCAACATTCACAGCCTCGTTGGAAACTTTAATTAATCCAGCCCTACTTGACCTTCATACCGCTCGCTAGCCAAGCGGCTGAGGTCTTGTTTAGCTAGTGCTACCTCTAGGGGATCCCCCCCCTCCACCGCCCGGGTCAGCTTATCCTCTAAGCGGTTCTTTGCCTTAGCCTTATCTAACGCGAGGCGTTGGCTGTATTGGACAGAGAAGTGCCTAATTTTGGCCTTAAGACTAACCCACCACTTACTCCCTGTAACCACCCCCACTAAAGCCCGCTGAATTAATTCTGTAACCTTCAACCGGTAGTCCTCCAACTCCAACAAGGTGCTGTTGAACTTCCAGTATCCGGCTAGTTTAGGCCTAGCACTTAAGTTCAAACGGGCCATAACGAGTTTATGGTCCGAGTGTCCTAACAAGTGGAATGTGGGGCACGATAGAAAGTCTACGTCGCCTCTTCTAACTAACATCCGATCCAAGTAAGTACTCGGATGGGAAGGCGTTCCAGGATGCCACGTCCACATCTCCCGCCCCGGATGATCCAGACGGAATCTGTCGACGAGATCGCATGACGCCATCAGGTCGAACAGAGTGCTGTCACACCGCACTGACCCACTAGTCCCCCCGACCTTATCTATATTGGGATCAAGGATTGCATTCCAATCACCCATTAGAACTACCCGTTCCGGATCGACTAAGAAGCCCTCCAACCATCGAAAAAAAGATGCCCTCTCTACAGCAGAATTGGGAGCATAAACAGCGACAATCCGAAAAACACTAATATTAATGGCAACATCAACAACAACTAGCCGCCCGTCCTCACCTGCGTGAACAACATTCACCGACGCTGACAGGGTGCGACTCACTAGCAAAGAGATTCCACGACTATAAGTATTGCCATATGCTGAGTAAACATCATAATCGTTCACCAGCACCTGACAATCCTCGTCACAAATAAAGTGGGTCTCCTGTATAGCGGCAATATCTACCTTAAGGGACACCAAGTCTCTCACAATGCGCGAGGCCTTGCTTCGACACCTGATGCCCCTCACATTCAATGTAGCCAAGTTCAAAGCCATGTTCACTTACCTTATTCAGTGTCACAGACGGGTCTGAAATCCTTGGCAGTGAGGACGTGGCAGGCCTGGCCGAGGCTGCTGGTAACTAAGTCTGCTGAGGGTACTCCGTCCTTGGCCACACCTCCCAAATCCAGGGGGAAGGTTAGTTTAAGTGCCCTGTAGAATGAGGGGTGTATATACACAGGGACTCTGCCCTCACACTTAAAAAAGAAATTGTTCAGTGACGGATGGTCCCTGCCCACCAGCTGCTGGCCTGGGATCGCATCCTTAGCTCCTTTGATCATGGCCCAGAAGGCTTGAGTTCTTGTATCCTTGTTGACCCTCACAAAGGTGGTCAACATGGGAGCGTCCTTAAATTTTGTTGGGTCTGCCACGCTGTCACCATCCACGTAGGCGAGACCCCTCAACTTGTTATCCCGGACCTTTTGCTGTCCTTTGAGGTCCGGTATTGTTTGGTGCGGGTCCAGCTCGCAAATTCTACCTCCTGGCAGGAACAGTAGTTTTTTAGTTCGTTCCGTGCGAACTGGCCTTGTTGGGGGGCTTTTAGGTTGGGGGTGAGGGGAGGGGGGTGGAGTGGGGGTAGTTGTCACAGTTCCTTCCTGGGGTAGTTTATCACAGGATGGGGGTGGTGAAGGGTTTCTGGGAGCTTTGGGGAGATCTGGGGAGGGGGATAGTTTTTCTGGTTGCTGGGGTAGAGGGGTGGCGGGGGGCTCTGCTTGTGCGTCTGTGTTCGCGTCCTCCTCAGTAGGAGTAGGGGGGTCGGCGCGCGTTTTCCGACTCTTCCTCCTTCTGGTCTCCGTTGCACTCAGTTTGGCTGGTGCTGGAGTTGTCTCCTCTTCCTCCAACACTGCCTCCTCCTCCTCCTCCTCCTCAGATTCTTGTAATTTCCTCTTGTTGGAGGAGGGGGGTGCCTGAGTGTCCATATTGTCCACCTCAGTGATTGGGTTTGGTTCAGGCTGGTCTGTGAACTCTGTCTGCAGGGTGGGCTTTTTGGCGGTCTTTCCTTTCTTGGTAACTGTCGTCCACCCTGCTTGAGTTTCAGGGGCACTAGTGGATTGAGTCGGTGCTGCGGCTTGGTTGGGTGTTTTGGCTGGCCCTGCCAACTTGCCCGCTGCCTTGGCTGGGTTTTTCCCCCATTTCTCTTGGGGCAGTCCTTGGCCATGTGCCCCTGTTGTTGACACTGCCAGCAATGGGGCCTCCTCCCCTCCACTATAAGGGAGAGCATCCATTCCCCGAACTTCAGCGTGGCGGGGATTCCAAAAAATCCTGTTTTGTCCAGGACCATTTGGATCTTGTAGTTCCTGGTCATGATGTTCCTCAGACCGCGGACCGGCGTCACTTCTTCCACGTCCCCATACTGGCTGAGGATGGCACCCAGTTGTTCAGTCTCCATGTAGCAGGGGACGTTTAGAACAGAAACATTTGCCCTCCTCTTATTCATGTATATTGGCTGTAGCTTAATGTTTCTGCTCTGGTGATAGGTCCTGGACAGCTTGACTGCCTCTTCGGGGGTAGGAAGCAGAACATCCCATTGCGTGTAGCTCCTCCTGCAAATGTAATTTGCCGGGATGTTTTGCTCCAGCAGCACGTTCACCATTGTGTCTTTGTTGACACCGGTCAGGCTTCTGGTCCTCGTGTCTGATGTTATCAGAGAGAGGACTCTGCTGCAGTCCTTCCACTTGACCTGGGAGAGGCCGGATATCGTTTCCCTTGGTACACTCTTTGTAAGTGGAGTCAAAGAGTCTCCTGTAGTCTTCCGGTGTCATCTTCTTTTTCTGCTGTTCCTTGGGGCCCCATGCTGATCCTCCATCCTTTTGGCTGTTTACTGGACCCGGGACGGGGGGTTTAGCTGGTGCAACTTGTACTGCCTCCGTTGGGTGTTTCTGACTCTGGAGGCTGGCCTTTTCCGGACAGAGATGGCCAGTCCACATATAAAGTTGTTGCATGCTGGCGCTCCCTGCTCTCCGGATTGTTCTCCTTCCTCTTCCTCTTTTTGAGTTGCTGGGTGGCTGCCTCTTGGGGAGACGGAGATGTGTCCCTAGTGGCTGCTGTTGCGGGTTCAGTAGACAGGGGTGTCGCACCCACCAGTTGGATTTTGTTGACACTGGTTGGCGCGTCCTCCCCATCCCTCGATGCCCCCTTTACGTTGTTGCCCTCTTGGGGAGTGTTGGAGGGCGGATCACTGGTTTCTTCGAACAGTGATTGGAGGGAGGCTAACGTGGCTTCAAACAGCTCCTCGGTATGGTGGGTGGTGCTGTTTTCCTCCCTCTCTCTTGCTGCTGGAACTTTGCCCTTTAGGGGAGCGGGGTTGCGTTGTTCTGGTGTCCCACCCTTTGCTTTGCAGTTCGGGAGTGCAGCTGGAGAGATTCCCGCTGCATAATCCTCTGCAGGCGTTCTTGCAACAGCCTTTTCCGCCTGGTGGCCCTCGTGGGGAGCAGCCGTTGCAGGTGGTTTTTGGGGGTCGCCGTGGGCTGCGGCCCTACCCCTTCGTCAGTTACCAAGGTCGCCGCGCGCTGGGGCCCTACCTTGTTCACTGGCGCCGTTTCGCCAGGAGATGCATTAGCTCCCTCACATGGGGAGTCGTCTGCGGAGGTAATGCTGCGAAATTGGGGTGACGTACCCCTCCTGCCTGGCATCGTGGCGGTTGCACTAGCCGCTGACGTGGACCAAAGTGTAGTGGGGAGAAAAGAAAACCCAGGGGAATGGAGGAGGAGGAGCGGACTCTGAAGAAATTAGAGTTTTTGACCTCTCCTCACGGGGATGTCGGGCTAGCAGCTCAGATCCCCCCGCAAGGGGGGAGAGCAGAGAAGAAAGACGCAGTGGGTGCTAGCGGGTCAGAGTGCCGCGTCGCAATTAAGAGAGAGAGGGGATAGACATTTCTGCCCACAGAGGGGAGCAAAAACGAAACACCCGCCCTACCCCACGTCACCCTTCCCACTAACTACCCCAACGGAAGCGAGAAAGTGAACCCTGTCTGCTCGATCCACTGGGAGAGCAGCGAAAATAGACAAAGTTTTGGCCTGGCAGGTCAGAGTGCTGCTCAGGCAATTAAGTGGTGAGAAATTAGACCATCCCCTGTCTCTAGAAAGAAAAAACGCATGCAAAAACGAAAAAAGAAGGTCTCAACTACCAGCTAGTGGTGTTGGTCCCGAGATTCCAGTCTCCCAAAAGAAAGGATCGGTTTTCGGGTCCAAGCTCCCACAAATGTGGAGTCGGTCCTTTAGGCCCTGAGTCCCCAAAGGAGAGGGTCGGTCCTTGCTAACAAAAGTTAGTATGAAAAAGCACCTTAACCTAGCCTGAAAGCCCGGTGGTGGGTCAAGTTTCGTAACTGAGAGAACAGATAATACACTTTGATCTTGACCAAAAGGCCAAGGAAGGAATTGTTTTATTAATGTTATCAACTGTGTTAAAAAAAAAAAAAAATTCGTCGCAGCTTTGTTTTTCTTTTTTGTTTTTTTTTTATGTTTTGATTTAATAAAAATATCGTTAGTAGCGTCCTAAATAATGAGATGACAAAAATGAACGAATCTCTTAGTAAAATGGAGTTGTCTCTGCACTATGACTTCGTAAAAAAAAAAAAAAAAAAGCGCCGGGACAAGTCTGATTCCTCACCGTTTCCTGAAACAGACTCGCAGGGAATTTAGTAGACTAGAAACAAATATAATGAAGATGAAGCCCGTAATCATTTTTTTTTTCTTATGTAAATATTAAAATATATAGATAAATAAAAAAAAAAAGTGCTAATTTTATAGGTGATATTTAGAGATATAAAAAGAGAACAGCCTTATTTTGATTTTTTTTTTCTCTTAGTATGTTTTCTGCGAAAATGCTTTTCCGTTAGCCATCGTCAGCTTGCGAACTCAGTCATATTTTTTAAAAAAAGTTTCCTTTATAAAAACAGATAAAGTAACTCAAAAGCAGATTATACAGCAAAAAGTAAGTATTACTACTGATTTCAGTATCAGTTTTTAGCGCATTTTCACAATACGTCAAAAGTTTAAGGGAGATAACTACATTCACTAAGCGAATGATCATAATGAAAATGTACACAACTATTTTTTTTTCGAAGTGACTATTCGCAGCCGGCTGCGGCTATTCTAAAATGCTATTCGCAGCCGGCCGGCGGCGAAACCGGAAGTTGTCGAGAGAAACGCGCTTAGACATTTTGTAAACATTGTTTTTAAAAAGAAGTTGTCGGAGAAACGCGCTTAGACATTTTGTAAACATTGTTTTTAAAAAATAAAAAATAATACTTCTATTATGTTTTAAACGACTGTAATAGTTTATTTTGGAAGTATATTTCATAAGGAAAATAAACAACCCACTTTAAAAACAGAAATTACGAGTTTTATATATTTTATTCGCAGTTTTTTGTTGGGGGTGTCAAAAATTCCTCCTAAAATTCTGATACACCTAGCGGGCGGGCAACGAAGCCTGTAAAATGGCGACAGGTAGACCATCTAAACGGTAAATTTGCTGTGGGGTTGATTATCAGATTCGTTGTCAGCGACCCGAAAACCTGTGTAAGAAGGCAGGACTAAAGTGATCGGTGTTATGAAAGAATGGTAATATCGCGGTTCAAAAATATCAGTAAATGCGCTAATTTTATTAAAAATAAACTTTGCCAAAAAACGCAAATTATTTACTAAAAACAAAAATATTTCGCAACTGAGCAAGTGATAAGCCACGCCCATGCCGTTCTCTGCATGAGTACCCCAAATTCTCCGCTGTGTTAGTAATGAAAAACTAAAACAAATAATTAAAATGAAAAGACATGTTAAATTCTCCGCTCAAAATAAAAAATGGGAGAGAGAAAAATTAAATTCGCCACTGTGTTGGTAATTAAAAATTAAAACAACTTATTTTTTACTTGTAAACTGGTTTATTAATTGTAGAAAACAAAAATAAACGGGAGAAAAAAGCAGCTCAAAATGAAAGAAATTGTTAAATTCTATTACAAAAGAAAACAAATTATTTTTACAATTCTAGCCAAGAATTTACTTAAGATTTGTCTGACGTCACTTCCGGTCAGCTGATGCGACCGGCTGCGAATAGCATTTTCGAATAGCCGCAGCCGGCTGCGAATATCAACGGCCTTTTTTTTAATTATTATTTGAGACTTTTAGCTGTCAATTGCGTCTTTTGTTTTGTTTTATTGTCAATACACATTAAAAATGTATTTTTAAAAGATGTCTTTATTGTCGACGTAAAAATGTTTAAATTTTTAAATTAGGTAAACCATCTTTTCACTTTTTAGAGTTTATTTAAAAAAAAAAAATGCTTCAACAAGATAAAAAAAAAAAGAAAAAAAAAAGGAGCATTTTCGACAAGACTGGAGTTTAGGTGGGAAAATACTCTCGAACCATCCATGTCATAAAAGGAACTAAATTCATCCATTTTTAATGATAAACTATATTAATATAAATAGAAATATTAAATTATCAGAAAATATAACAAAATTTTAACGATATAAATAGAACATTTTATAAATGTAAACTATGAAAACCTTTTTTATTTTTATTTTTAGCAATACAAATAGAATATTTTATAATTTTAATATATGAAAACTTTTTTAAGCTTAAGTTTAAACAATATAAATTGTTGCGGACCAGGATATGAAATACCTTAACTCGCTATAAGAAAAAATAATGAAACGAATTGAATGAAAGAAACAAAGAACTCAAATGCTGGAATAAAATAAACATGTCGTTTATTTTCTGTTGAGAAATGAAAGTCTCTGGTGTACACGTGTTCATTCAGCCGTTGATGACTACGCGCGTGGAAGGAAAGGGGGAATGCAATAGAGAAACGCAAAGTGGCAAGCCGGCCTGTAGAAAGAGGGTTAAGCTCAGTAGAGCGTCGCGCACATGTCTGTTTTGATGGACCAAAGGCGAAGGGGAGATAGAGTGACGTTAGAGCACGCGGTCGGTTTGCTGACTAAGCAGTTCGAATGCTGGTCTGGACGAAAAAGAGAAAGTTGACAGGTTTTGTTGACTTTTATACTGGAGTTAGTGTTCTGGGTCGCGTGTCTGGTTTTCAATTAAAAGGAAGTGACGTCACAGCTCGAGTGTGTGTATGCGCATGAATGTGAAGGCTGTGTGTATGTGCGTGCGTATGTGTGTGCATATTTGTGGGTGTGTATAAAAGCATGTTCAAACAAAATACAACTTTTTAAAATTTTAAGTAAATGTCAAATATACATGTGAAAATTGTTAAATTTCAAAATACTTGAAAGAGAATTAACGTGAAAATTAATGAATTAAAAAATATTTGGAAGAGAATACACGTGAAAATTGATAAATTGCCCGCATGTTTAATATTAATTTGTATCGTTTATAACTACTCGCATGATTTAATAATAATCACGTAATTCAATTTTTATTTAAAATAGAAAGATTTTTTCCATTGCTTAAAATGATAAACAGTTCTATTTATATTGTTTAAACTTAAACTTTAAAAAAAGTTTTTATAGTTAAAAATTAAAAAGAGTTCTATTTATAGTGTTTAATAATTATGTTTTGATAATTTAATATTTCTATTTCTATTTCTATTAATATTGTTTATTATTAAAAAAGGATATTCATTGTTTAAAATCATTTAATAAATTGTTTACATTGTTTCATGGTAACATACCGTTGACTATTTTTTTGAGAATATTTTTTCCACCTAAATTTTATCCACGGAATAATATGGAGATGATCCGTCCATCATATTTGGTCGCTGGTTCCCTCAATTGCTTTTTGGCATGACGCTGCAAGGAATTTTTCCATTTGCTTCCCTCGTGGTCTCGACCCCAAAAGACAGGGTTTCCTCATTTTTCCCGCTTAGAGATTTTTTCCCTCTTCCTTTGCTCTTTTCTTGCTACTCCTTTCTCGCGCATTGGTTTTTACAGACAAAGAGAGGAGGGGGTGAACAAGGGGCAAAAAAGGCAAGGTGTTAAAGGGTTCGTGCTGCAAGTGCTATTGTGTGTGAGGAGGGGGAGTTTATAGAGTTCTCGCTGCTAGCGATGTGTGTGAGGGACGGGGATTTGGTGGGGTTCTACGCTTGATTTCGAGGAGGGGGAAGAGTGGGTTTGCTTTTCATGCTGATATTTATTCCTTTATTTATTATTATTTTTCTTTGTCTTTCTTTTGTTTCTTTTCCCCTCTCTTTCTATCCCATTACTAGGACAGGAAATATAGTGGGATTAAAATCATACAAAGACTACTACAAAAGAAACATTTTCTTCATATCTTCAAATACGCAGATATAAACTTTTTGAACGATATCTAACAAGTCAGATATGTTTGGCCAGTTCATGGTCTTTATCCAATGCTTTGTCTACTTTAATTCTTCCATTTTCCATGTGTATTATAAAGAATGTTTTAGTTACATGTCCGAAAAAAGAAAAGTCATTCATTTTGTTAAAAGATTACATAAAAATGTGTATATCAGACTTTGAATGGCACCAATCACGAATTTGCGTACATTTAAGCAATGTGTAATTCTATTTTACCACAGGAAATGTATCTTTTAAAATTTATTTTATATTTGCAGAATTTACAGCAACGGAGGGAAATCCATTGTTGGCTTGAATGGATGTTAATTTCAATGGTAAATTAATAACGCTTTAAAATATTTGCAATTCTTCATATAAATTCCTTGAACCTACAAAATCCTGCAGACGAAAATCATAGTCTTGTGAAGCACGTCATTCTTTTTTTTACCAAATCCAATTTGGTAAAAAAAAATATATGCGAATCTCAAGGTTTTGGAGAAGAAATTCTTAGTCTTGTGAAAAACGTGTTTTTTTAACATTCCTTATCAACATTGAAAAAATATGAATATTTACTAAGTTATTTTGTTTTTCTAGTGAAGTACGTTTTATACAGAATCAAGTTTGTGTATTATATGAAAACACACATATAAGAAGATTATATTTTGTGAAATATCTGGATTTTCTTTTAAATATTTATAAAAAATTTCTAACAGCATATACAAACAAATATGAGTAATAAACGATATTCTTGTAAAATATGTGGTTTCTCTTTTAAACAAAAAATAGATTGGCTGCGACATATGCGTGCACATACGGGAGAAAAACCCTATTCTTGTGAAGTATGTGGATCTTCTTTTGCACTGAAGTCAACTGTGTTGCGTCATATGCTAAGACATACGGGAGAAAAACAATATGCTTGTGAAGTATGTGATTCTTCATTTGGCCGGAAAGAAAATTTGTCACGTCATATGCTAACACATACCGGAGACAAACGATATTCTTGTGAATTGTGTGGTTCTTCTTTTGCACGGAAGCCGGATTTGTGTCGTCATGTGCGAACACATACGGGAGAGAAACCACATTCCTGTGAAGTATGTGGTTCGTCTTTTACACAGAAAGGAAATCTGTTGTGTCATATGCGAAGACATACGGGAGAGAAACCGCATTCTTGTGAAGTATGTGGTTCTTCTTTCTCTCACAAGAATAGCTTACAGCTTCATATGCGAATACATACAGGAGTGGTTTCAACAATTACAATAAGTTCAGCTTCTGCCTCAGAAGTATAGAATGGATCATATGCGGACAGCAACAGGGAATAAGAGCCAGGAGAACAACCTTCATCAGTAAACTGAACAAACAATTTCCACAAGACTGTCTTACAAATGAAACAGTCAAAAACAAGTTTGCTGTGAGAATACTAAAAAAGGTCGCTAAATACACCAAGACCTTCCATTGTAAAATAATTGAAAGAATCGGCCAACCAAAAGTGTGCTAAGTATTTCAGGAGAAATTCACCCAGGACTGTATAGATAAAGAAGGCTCTACATACTGACAAAAAGTATGATAAATGCTTTTGAAAGATAAGCAGTCGCAGCAATGACAAGTGCAGATTTTGCCACAAGAATAGGGAATGTGAACCCCCTGAAATTCAGTTGTAAATTTATTCAAGAGAACGGCTACTATACAGTATGATACAATGAAGTGTATAAATATCTTCACTGAACAATTTGTAAGAACTTGGATATTGAACACAGTAGCAAATCCTGGGAACATAAACCCGAAAGAACAGTTGGAAATAAGTTATGCATCGTCCACTATGACTTCACTTCCAACAGCTATATATCTAGAAATTAGACCTATTAAACATGACATAGCGGTATAAGCAGCAACCTAATTAAAAGATGTTGGTCATCATGATGCTGTACAGAGCCTATAGGGAACAAACAACGAAATCCCAAAATCTTATATACAACATAAAAAGAAAGTGGAAGCTAAGAAAGATCTGTTTCATTCCAGTAATTATAGAGGCAACTGAACTAATGGAAAATAAATGTAAAAACTACTTGGCAAATATACTCGATGAACCGAGTGTGAGAGCAATTCAAACAATTGAACTTTATGGAACGATTTGAATCGTCCAAAAATTTATCTCCATCTCCTATCTCCAGCTTAAGAAATTGATAAGAAAATTGAAAAAAGAGAACTTAGAAAACCAGAGGAAAAAATCAAATCAAATAGTGACTGCCCGGCACTCAAGATAAAAAAAGAGCTCCTCAACCCGTTAATACACAAGGTCAGAAGAATACAAACAATCATGTAAACTTTGCTGGCTCTTGAAGTGGCACTCCTTCTTTGATAAGCAATCAGATCTTTATAATAACCCTTGTGACCTCATATCTCCATTATGTATGCAACTCAGAAAATGTAAGAGGCTTTTTGTTTAAACAAAGGTTCTGCTCATTTATTTCACCGACTCAAAATGTGAAAATTGGAGAGAAATAGTAAATCAAATTCTGGCCGAGAAAATAAAAGAAACCGATTTTCCTGAAGAGAAAAATACATTGGTTTCTCAACTAAAAACACTTAGTTCCCAAATGTGAATATATACGACAGAAGATGAGATGCTATCACCTTATTAGTTATCTCCCCCTCTTCACAAAAATCTTTGCGACATTAAGCAACCAAGAACTCGTCCACTATCTCGCAAAAGCTAATCATTCTGTTTGACAAACAGTATGGATTTAGGCAATGTTGTATTACTACAGATATTTTAACGCTCAGCTCTGAACCCATGTACTTTGCAATGGATAAGGCGATTGAACCCATGGTTGTAGCCCTTGATATATCCAAGACTTTTGACAAACACTTGCATGACCATTATATCGTATGTTATAACTGGAGGAATACTAAATATAATTAATCCTTAGACAATAAGACTATCTAGATTGATGGACATACATCCAAACAGCATAACAATTAGATGGGAGTGTCTCGGGGGGGATAGATCCTTGGGTCATTATTATTCCTATTTATTAACGACTTCCCTGATAATATTGTGTCCGAGATAGGTATATTTATTGAGGATACAAACCTGCACGAGAAAAAAATCCATGTACACAAATCTAAGACAATGGCAGTATCCTTAGAAAAGGACTTTCAGATCGTAGTTGAATGGGGCCGTAAATGAATGGTAACATTTAGTGCTAGTAAAACTCCTTTACTAATGACAAGAAGCATTCCCAACAGCCGATATTCATAACAAATAAGACCATACCTGAGAATCCTTCCTCCACACTATTCGGCCTATGTCAGTGGTTCTAAACCTTTTAACCACATGCCTCTAACCACACTTCTTATGACATGATTGCGACCCACTATTTTTAATACATAAGTGATATTATATATTACTAGCAGTACCTGCTAACCGGCATTGCCCAGTGGAAGGATGTCCCCTCCTCGAAAAAATTTTTGTTGTCGTTGCTGCTGCTGCCCAACCCTCAACCTCTTCACATTACAAACGGCTTTTGGAATAGACACCCTCAACGCCTCATCGTAAGAACGGCTATCAGAGCACAGTAGACAGCCCTGTTGGAGAGAGATGGAAAAAACATCCATTTAGCTGTTAAAGCTGTCATAATGTTAACTGATTACTTACCAGCCTCCGCTACGAAAAATAGTTCATCTCTAAGTTTTATTAAGAAGCAGAAATTTATATAAGAATGAAAACATAGAATCCTATCTTAAAGAAATGAAACAAAACTTCTTTCATATATTTATTATTTATTAAATTTTTATCAATTACTGCAGTACTTCGTTTCAAATATTTCACTTACCACCGTAACCGAAAAGAAACAAAACAAAAAAAAAACAAATAAAAAACAACCCCAAAACAAATGACGGTTTATTGTGTCATTTCAATACAAAAAAAATGAATAAAAAGAGAAAAAGTAATGAAACTTTGAATTCGATAATAATATACCTTAGAAAAATGGAGAAAAGACACGAAATCTTATACATAATCCTATTTTCATGTCAAAACTTCAAACAACAAAATATCAAGCTGTTACATGGGGTGAATGTGAAAGCAATAGGTTGCGACGTGGCCCGATTATCCACTGCTTCACCACGAGAGCACCAAAATCACATCATGTTTTTGTTCAGTTTAAACCAAATAACAGGGACCATAATGAAATGAGGTCAATCCTTGAGAATGATTCTCTCTTCCTCTCTCTCTCTCTCTCTCTCTCTCTTTGATTTTATCTCTCTTTCTCTCTCTCTCTCATTCTCGTTTTGGTACACTGTTCGAATGTAAACAACACATATAAATATCGCTCTGACTCTGTCTCTCTTTCTCTATCTGTCACTCTTTCTCTCCCTCTAAACACATTTAGAGAGATAGAGAGACAGACAGAAGGGAAAAGGGATAGAGTGAGAGAGGGAGTGAGAAGCAAATACCTCTATGCTGTTCAGTAATCGCTTTATTTAATGTAAAATGCCGGCCTCCTGTATCGGCAAACGCCATGCTGGATAACAGCTTGCACGTTCGTTTTAGTTTACAGAATAGTAATCTGGAATAAGTGACCAGTCTGATCTAAGCCAGTCAGAGTAGCAGTAATGTTATAAGGGAGAATTTATTATTTTTTTTAATCGACGGACGGGAAATTAACGTCTGGGTGATTAGTTTATGAATCATTTTAAAGGGTATAAACACAATATACATGCCATGTGAATAGATCCCTGCAGTGGTTATAGGAATAAGTAGGAGGACTCCAGCAATAGAGGGAAATCGGGACTACTTCCTCTGTAAGTTAATGAGATAGTGCTGGTGTAGCTTCTCAGAAGAAATCTAGGAGTTTATTTGAACACCCAAATGTGTCAGAAAAATCTTTATAAAGTTATGTAAGATTGTGGCTAATAGACTAAACAAGAAATTTGTATGTGTCATCAGTTGTTGTAAACCTATGGTATTTTGGTCCAGAGATGTAAGACTGCGACGTTTTTATTATATATAGGGACAAGTTGTTGTCTGTATAAGTAAGGAAAAAGTATAATAAATAAACTCGGGATAAAATGTACGAAAATTTGTGTTTGGCATGAGTGTTTGCATGGTTTTCTTTTTAATTTGATATTTATCATCCCCATTTTTGTAAGTTTAAAAAAATTTATTTTTTCAAAGGATTTTAATTTCCAAGATGCACTCAAGGTAGCTTAGAGCATACTACGTTACAATAATTTTTATCATTTTTCATGTTAAATTGCTCTGAAACCTGATTTTATATGAAAAATATATGTGATTTTTTGGTGCAGCTTTTATGCTGATTGAGAAACACGTCAGTCCTATGATAGATAGGCCTATTAAGCATCGCTTCAGATGAACAGTTCAAGTTTAATTTGAGGTGGTTAAATCGATGCTCCTCGTTTGAATAGATCGGGATGATGTTATCCTGACTAAAATGTTGCTTTGAATCTTCAGACTTTCACAGACTTTATCAGGTTTTCTTTTCACTGAAAAATGTATGTTGTTCAGTTTGTTGCCAGGAAGTGGAAAGGTAACGCATTTCGCACATGCATTTATTAATGGTGTCGCAGCGACTCTCTAGTTTATATTCTATTTATCATATAAGGCAAACAACATTTTTTTTTTATTTACGAAGGTATCAGAAAAATGTACTTTGAAGATGAAGCGCACTGTATTTTTGACCGCAGCAATCCATTCTTTTGAAAATGACACTTTTCTTACATTTCAAAATAGTATTACTTTTCCGTGAGAAGTCTCTTGTTGAATAAAGTGTTTGCTTTCTTTTGTGTTTCACTGAAAATGCTTGATTGGAAGTGTGTTTTAGTTTTTGTTTGCGTTTTATTAAAGCATATTTTTTTAATAATTATAGGCAGTTTTAATGGTCCTAAAGAGTGTGTCCGTATGTTCGAAGGATTAAGAAGCACAAAGAAAACGCACACAGTTGTCAGATGCTGCATGCTCCTCTGGTCAGCAAACTATAGAACCAAAAAGCAAAGTGTCATTCTAATATTTAAAACACTTTTATCGAACCATCTATCTTGTGCAATAAAAATAGAATGAAGGAAACGGGTGTTAGTAAATGAATAAGTTTACAAGTATGGACAAAGACAAAAGTTAGAAAATCCATGATTTTCATAAATTTCCTGTTTATAAGTTTGTATGAAAAAATCCGTACGTATTACAGTCAGTCCGTTTTCATGCGTGTATCTAGGCATGGGCGTGTGTTACATTAAAGCCCACGTGTGCGGGCGTTGCCATGTTAGGTCGTCAGGTTGTTTTGTCAAATTCGAAACCAGGTTAAAGGGGGGGGGGGTTAAAGGCTTGCATCAATCAGCGCCCACTTTACAAAAATTAACATAGACCTAAAATCTTTATGGCGACTCGTTTTAATTTTTTAAAATTATTTTTTATAGTAGGGCTGCGACAAATTCTTTTCTTCAGAATTTGCATGAGGTTATTCGTACAAATAACTATAGATTTTGCACTTTGACTAATTTTCGTATTATTTGGATTCATCGGACTACTGTTTTCATCTTGAGTGTGATTTTTACAACGTTTCGGTCGATGTAACCTCCAACCTTCAGGTGTATCTTGAACTCGGGAATATTTCTGTCGAACTCAGGAATTTGGGCGGAATTTCGAGCAGAACCCTTTATTTACTTCACGGGGGTAGCGTGCCCTTGTTCCATCAGTCATGACTGGATAGAGGTCCTAAGTAATTCGCAATTGTATTTTCAGTCGCTCACACTGAGGATTGAACCTTCAACCTTCAGGAGAATATCACTTTTTACAACTGATTTTAAGGGCTTTATACCACCCGCAAAATACAGACAGATAGTACAACATTACAGCAAGATACCACACCCATATGGCCTCCCTAAGATTTACAAGAACGGTACTCCATTAAGACCCATTGTCAGTTTCCGAGGTTCAGCATGCCATCCATTCAGATTCCAAATCTGAATAGATGGCATGCTGAATGGCAAATCACCATATGTCAAGAAGTTTGTTCATTTAGTGGAAATAATAAACAATGCTACCATTCATTCCAACCAGATTGTGAGTTGAGATGAGTATGTTCACGAAAGTACCCACTGATGAGACCATGACAGTGGTACAGGATAAGTTGCATCCCAATTGACAATATAATAGAGATGTTGACCTGTGTAGAAACTACATACTTCATGGTGGGATCGGATATACATCGGCAGGAAGAAGGTCTGCCGATGGGGTCACCATTGTCCCCGGTACTGGCCACAGTATACATGGAATACTTTGAGGAAATGGCACTAGGATCAACACTAAAGCCAACAATGTGGTTGTGATATGTAGATGACACATTGTTGGGATTATTTCACCAACAAGAAGAGGGGGTGTAAGAAAGGGCAGTAAGGGCTTGCAACGAAATTGTGACGTTGCTTACAAGCAGTCTTTTCTTTCCTTGTAAAGGTAACAATAAACAGGTAATGTTTGCCGAACAACAGTAATGAGACGCCAACTGACTAGCAAGCTAGGTAACTAGGTTCTTAACTAATCACTAACCCGTAATGAGACAACTCCTTTTATACATACTAACTCTCAGTGGCGAGAATTCCAACATGATTTCCAACGGGATTAGAATGTCTATTTAACTTAGTAGGAAATAGACACCCAGTTTCTCAGTAATGGCAAACAGCAGTTCAGTGTCTTTTCTTCCCTCCGACCCACTCCCGGTAAGTCAAATCAATTTCAATTCCTACAACATTTATACTCTGGCTCCACCAGGAAAATGTTCAAACGTTACTAGACCATGTGAACTTAATCCATCCAACTGTACAGTTCCTGATGGAAAATAACATAACAATAAATTATCGTCCCCTGGACCGGGAGAGCCATTCTGCCATGATTACACTGTACGTGAACCACAGCACGTGTATTCTTTGTTAGATAATAAACCTATATCAACGGTATACAAGTCTTTTCTCTCTTTTCAAATATCTTTTCCCGTATTACATTAAAAACTGACATAAAGAACAGTGAATTTAGGACGCCGATCTGCCCTGTCGGCGTTCAGTGAAAGAGAAATCCTTCAATACCGAGGCAATTTAATTATAATAACATATTAATAAACTACATAATTGTTTTACTTTTATTTTATAAAATAAAAATTTGCTATTTTCTTTCCTTCTCACAAGGGCAAAAGTAAGTTAATGTAAGGAACAAAACATTAAATCAAAATACATTTATGAATCAATGTGTTCTATTTGCAGTTCTCGCTGTCCATTTCTTCCTGTCCTCGATTCGCGCAACTGAAACAAACAGCATGAAATCTCTTTCACCAAGCAAATAAAAGAATGGCGTCCACACACAAAAGTCCAACGTTTTTTATCACCGCGGGGCGCCAACTCATGCAAATCAGTACCAACCAGATTTCCGGTCCCATCACGCAGGCGCAGTGTCATTTGTGCATTGGACACGACAGCAACCGGCTCGTCATACATTGTCTACAATTTAAAAAATAGATCTTGTGCAGAGATGATACCGCACAGTTTGAAAAAGTATTTTATGCGTGTCTTTCATGTCACAGGAATCCCTTGAGATAAGACTCTAAGTGAAATCAACAATTGAGCAATGATTTAATAAAACGTTTATCGCGATTCCAATCACCGTCCTAAATTATCAATCATTGTGTCGGTTTTAATGTAGGGAAAATTCTCTTCCCCTACAAAATGCTTTGAAAATAATATAACTCGTCTTTTTTTAATGAACATATCAATACAAAGTGCCTCATTTTGGGAAGCTTAATTTTTTTTTTTTCGAAAATAGAACACCGTGAACAATGCCTGCCATTAAAATGTTTGCAGGGGTTTCTAATGTAGAAAATAAAAATTTGGTAAAATTAGTTTTATTAAAAAGGTCTGTAAATATATACAAAAAATGTACTCTAAAAAAATAAACAAGTCTTGGTCTCAAAAATCGACAGAAAATCACAAAAATCGATAGAACAATCGTGAAAAGTTCTAATAAGCCAGTCATTTTATATTTGCTTACCAAAACAATGCATGTGTACAAAAATCAAGGTCAAACCGGTTTCTACCAAAATCTGCCTTTCTCTTCGATTCCCATGGTTTCGAGTCCTTAAGCTTTTCTAAATCCAATGATGTTTCAATCAGTATTTTTATGAAAAATCTTATTTCTTTTTCAATATAATATTTTGGCGTCGTTTGTGTTTTCTCCCACGCAGTCAATAAATTAATGCAATAAGATTAGGATGCATTTCAATCCCATAATGGATGAGCTTATGTAATATCACTTTATATGTTCATATTTGTCATTTAACGATTAAGCTATCTTTACAAATTCACGGTAATAATAGTATAGCTAAAATAGCACAGATAAAACACTGTACATGTAATAAGAGCACAAGTTAATAGATTACGAAATTAGCACAAAGTTAAAATAGAGCACTGATCCCCAACCTTTTAACCAAGCAACCCTAATAATGCATCTTATGATATAATTGCGACACACTTGTTTTTATTATATATTTGATTAGAAATTAATAATTGATAAAACTAAAAGACCTAAATAAATCCAGGATCAAATTCACACATATTTAGAGCGAACGTGAGTGTTAAGACCGTGATATAATTTTGTTTTTAATTTGATTTTTTGGTGTCCTTTTATGAATTCTAGGTTCTTATGAACTCATTATGAGATTTTTATTTATATTTTCTCATGTGCCATTTTTCCTATTTACTCATTCATGCCATTTTACCTGTGCCATTATTACCTAAATTAATTTTTGCAGCCAGACTAGAGTTCCCTTTTTTTGGAGAGAGCTGACATCATACTATAAACAGTGTCCAATCTTTCTACTGCACACGTGTGTTTGGTTCACTGGCCACATAATCGAGAGGGCGAACAAAAGTTCCCTAAGGATTGCAAACCCCCAACATTTCCAAAGATATGAAGATAAAAATTTTAGCCACGGAAAGTGATCAGGGGAACTTAAGAATGAAAGAAGCAATATTAATAATAATAAGAATAAAAAATAAGAATAACAAAACAGAACTGAATTTCAATCTCCTAATATAATAAACAATATATGCATATAACGATAAATAGACATGAACAATTATCAACCCAAAGTAAACAGTAGATTAGAACCAAATCAAAACTTCCTCATGATACATGAATAATAATAATTATAATAATAATAAGCAGCAGCAGCAGAAGAAGATTTAAAATTTCACAAATAATTATCAAGGGAGATAAACTGCCCATTTTAATAAAAAAAAAAGAGATGTACTTTAATAAAACAAAAAATCGGTTAAATTAATTAAAAACTAAAATAGAAATTAAAAAAATGATAGTAAATGAATAATAGGAAATAAATAAATAATAACGAATATGACAAAAATACTTATGTGCATGCATGCATGCATGCGTTACACTTGAACTGAAAAGAATTAAATCGAAATTGACTTTATCAATCTGTGTTCGTTACTATAACGGCCGATTAAAAAGAAACATATCAGACAAAACATATTTTTCTAATGTCATCCTTGACAATGGGATTTAAATATCGAAAATTCGGATTCCACGAAAACAACACCCTGTACACTCAACAGGTAATAAAGAAAATTATTGAAAAGATGCTATTCAATATTTATAATACTTGTAAAGGTGTACAAGTGGCGGATAAATTACATTGTATCGGCGTAAAAAAATATCCTTTAACATTGCTCACAATGTTTCAAGTAAACTAAAAAAAAACCCTTAGTACTTTGTTAATGTTTATATCTTATAAATAAAAGGCAAAAGAGGCACGCACGTGTTTGTATGTCCAGCAAAGGCTTTTTCTTGCGGGGGTTCAAGGAGGGTTACTATATTTTAGAACTTTTTATATACCCTCTAGATTATAATATCTACGATTTGCAAAAGGACGTCGTCTGTGATTTATTTTGATCGACTTTTATCAAAGTCCCTCTATTTTGCCCTTTCCCGTGGTTGTTCAGCTTTTTAGTATAAATAAAGTGAAACTAATTTAAACGAGGGCAATTCCTTGGCTTCCCCGCCAGGGACGTCCAAAAAGCAATTAACTTTGATCACTGTGGGGAAAACCCCTCATGTCAGACAATTGCTATGTATTTGGACACCCCCATTTAATATGTAGCTGATTTTCCTCTAGATGGTGGGGAAAGAAATGTGGCCCTCAGAAAGCTGTAAGCTTAACTGGCTAACAGCGTGAACTGATTCACTGAACTTTTACTTTCTGCATTTCAACTTTTTACTCATTAAATTTAAACACTTTTCGCTTCCTATCGCCTCTTAGCGCAGCGGTAGGTGTGTCAGAAACCGACCTTACAAATGCGTGAAAAAATATTGAATAATTTGACCGCCTATCTTTCGAAGCTTATAACTACTTGAAAAATCTAATTCAAAGCATATTTTTTCAATTAAAGGAGCAAAAACCAAATTAAAAAAAAAATAACAGGTTTAATAGCAAATTATGCAATATTTGTTTTTTTAAATCGGTTTTCTTTAAAAAGATTTGAAGAAAATAAACGAAATTTAATTTACGTCGATTATAAAAAATCGATATAAATTCCAAAATATCACTTAACTATAAAAATTATTAATCAATGTGTAGTTCCATTCATCATTGTTAAGAATTTATTCATATTTATATTTTAAAATCCATTTATTTTTTAAATAAAATAATTTTTTAAACGCCTATTTGAAAAACGCACCATGACAAAAGTATTTTACGTTTTTATCCAAAACCGGAAGTAGTTTTTTATTGTTCTGAACTACGGGTGGACATGAGGGAAGTAAAAACCACACTTCACGTTAATTTTTTAGCCTTGTCCGTGAAGAATATGTGTTCCCAAAGTTTAAAAATAGTAAAATTATATTATAAGATTTTGCCTGTAAAAAGACACTCATGGAATTTTTTCCTTTTCTCAAAGAAATACATAAAGTTTGGATTTATTATATTTTCATTCTTTTTTGTTGAGCGAATTTTTTTTAAGTATCTAAAAAAAGAAAACATTGAATGAAATAGAAAAAAATTGTCGTCATCGTCCATTATTACTGGACAATATAAGCAGAACATAGGCTTCCAATTAAAAAAAAATCAACGCGTTTTTTTTAAAAAAAAAAGGTTTTACACTTTGAACTTTACATGTAAATTTCCAAAAAATACTTCTTTTTTTGTTTTAATTTACAAAATATTATTTATTGATCTTTCATCTTCAATTTGTGATATATAAAACTTTGGTACATAAATTAATTATTAAAATTTTAATAGACATTTCAAAATCGAGGGGTGAATTTACAAAAAACGTTTGTCTAAAATACTATATTCGGTTTATTGGAAAGAGTATAAAATTTCACAGTGACCCTGAAAACATCGTAAAAAATTAACCAATAGAAAAATTTTGATAGATTTTTAAAGTTTAAACATTGAAAAACAAATCACTCATAAAATTCAATTGATTTCATTACGTTAAAAAATGGCTGCATGACGGCGCACCGGCACTTTGTAAACACTATTTTTTTTTAAATAAAAAGTATTTCTATTATTTTTTAAACAACTTTAATAGTGGTTTTTGGAAGTATATTCCATAAAGAAAATAAACAACCTACTTTTTAAAGAAAAATGCCGAGTTTTTTAATATTTTATTCGCGGTTTCGTGTTAGGGGTGTCAAAAATTCCTCCAAAATTCTGATACACCTAACGCAGCGGTAAAACCTCACGTTTTCTTTCACTTTCTTTTCCCCCTCAACCTGCCTACTAACACTGTTTTCTTTTTTCACGTTCTTTTCCTTCTATGCTCTTCAGATTCGAATGCTTTCTTTCCTCCATACACAAATACAAACACCCGGGCAACGCTGGGTACCCCTGCTAGTCTTATATAAATTAAGAGTTTGTTCTTCTGTTTGTCACACTAATTTAAAACACATTTAATTGTACTTTAATATATTTTTTGCTTAAATTCTAATTTACACATTACATATTTTAAAAGAATTTTCATTCATTTTATTACTTTTAGATTTATTTACAAATACTAATAACTTTAAATGATAACTTACAGACAATTTGAATTATTTTTCTGTTTTTATTTTTTCTTATTGAGTTATTTGTTGCCGTATGCTATGTGTGTCAGAATTTTTGTAGGAATTTTTGACACCCCTAACACGAAACTGCAAATAAAATATAAAAAACTCGTAATTTCTCTTTTAAAAGTGGGTTGTTTATTTTCTTTATGGATTATGCTTCAAAAATAAATTATTAAATAGAATTTTTTTTTATTTTTCAAAAAAACAGTAATGAATTTTACGAACTCAATATTTTTCAATTTTTAACCTTTAAAAATCTATCAAAATTTTTCTATTGATTCAATTTTTACGATATTTTCAGGGACAATGTGAAATTTTATGCTCTTTCCAATAAACCGAATATAATATTTTAGACAAACGTTTTTTTAATTCACGCTCCCCATTTTCAAGTGTCTATTAAAAAGTAAATAATTGATTTACTCACCAAAGTGTTATATATTACAAATTGACGAGAAAAGATCAATAAATAATATATTCAAATTTAAAACAAAAAAGTAGTGTTTTTTAGAAATTTACCTGTAAAGTTCGAAGTTTAAAACCTTTTTTTTTTAACCACGTTGTTTGTTTTTTCTTTTTTTTTAATGAAACGTTGGTCCTTGCTCCTTTAATTGAAAAAAAATTAGGGCTTGAATTACATTTTTCGAGTAGTTATAAGCTTGGAAAGACAGGGGGTCGAATAATTCACGCCTTCCACTTTGAAATGTCTATCAAAAAGTAAATATTAATTTACTCACCAAAGTGTTATATATCACAAATTGAAGAGAAAAGGTCAATAAATAACATATTCAAATTTAAAACAAAAAAGTAGTGTTTTTTTCAGAAATTTACCTGTAAAGTCCGAAGTTTAAAACCTTAAAAAAAAAAATAAAACACGTTGTTTGTTTTGTTTTGTTTTTTTATGAAACCTTGGTCCTTGCTCTTTTAATTGAAAAAAAAATAGGGCTTGAATTACATTTTTCGAGGAGTTATAAGCTTGGAAAGACGGGGTGGAATTATTCACTATTTTCCACGAAATTTCTGACACACCTAGTCGTATGCCCTGTTCGTTTTTTTATTTTACCAAAAGAAACTCTAACAAAAAAACACAGAAAACAACCGAAAACTACCTAAGCATTATCGAACGCACATAAATTTTACAAAAATAAGATCTAAATATCATAGAAAACATGAGCAAAATAGTAAACATTAAAAAAATAATCGAAAATGATTTAAATATTAGTGTAAACAACCTAAAGTCGCTTTAATATAACCTAGAAACATAAAATCTACATAAATATTACCGAAACAACGTAAATATGACAAAAGTGAGTCTCACTATTACCACAACCCGTTGTTTTTAAAACCCTAGCCTTGGGAAATAAAGCGTCACAGGTTCGAGCCTATCTAAAGTATAATTAAAAACCATCACTATATTGTGAAAAACTAAAGATATTACAAAAAAACGGGCAAACTATTATTTCGGTAATATTTAGCTTGTTTCGGCAATAGCTACATTGTGTTCTGTTGGAATGTTAAACGCATAGTTGGGGTAAAAGTTGCTCCAAAACTGGTGTTACATTGAAGCCCAAAAATGTAAATACTCCTAATCAACGTCAACTAGGTGTTTGCCGTCTTTCAATTTTCTTAACACTAGATTAGAAAAGATTAATAACTCATTAGTTTATTAGATATGAGCCAAAAGTAAGCATTTATGAAAAGACCATGGGCGAACTTTTATTCAACGTTAAAATGTTACATTAAGTCACATTATCAAACATATAAAACTAATGACATGCTCAACAAAATGAGATTTCTTCAGTTTTCACAAGTCAGCCATGTTGAAGGATCCAATAACGTATTCTCAACAACAATCTGTGCATTTATGTATATTATTCACACTATGAACATAGTAAAACACACGTCTCTAATTATTTTACTACTTTCTCAACTTTCTTTACCGAACACCAATTTTATAAAAGAGCTTTTACTGATATAAAATAATTTTTATAATCTTATAAAATTGTAGATATAAAATTACTTATAAAATTTTGTTTTCATCAATTTTTCATTAAGAAAATTCCGTCTGTTTTTAGCATTTGTTAACTGCTGATCGCTATTAGCGTCAATATTTTAGTAATTTCTGTCATGATATTTTTGCTATTCCTATGAGTTATGAGGTTTTAGTTATAAACAGAACTTATAAGAACTGACCAATCAGATGGAAACATGCTCTGCTACCAACCAATCAGAAACGGAAATCAGTCCATAAAATATACTAGATCTTTTAGAATTTCTACACAATGTTTTTGTGGCGTAACTAAAAGAAACGTTGCTTTTAATCTGCAAGCTTTATAATTCAAGACATCCCCAGAAAACTTCGCTGCTTGCTTTAGTTTTACAAATCAAAAGTTCTCTGGATTGATACTGATATTTTGTTTGGAACAGCATTTCTTTTCTCAAACTAAAAAGACTTACAACTCAACATCTTCTATTTTAATATGCATGCACGCCCTAACATATTCTACCTCAACTAATTGAGCAATGTTTATTGAAAAACAGAAATATGATTTAATGTCAAATTTCGTGTATATGGAACCAATAAAACTGTAGAATAAAACAGATTTAATCGAGCGTTAAATTTTAACAACGTTTCTATTTTATGTCTTTTCACTTAAAGAAAGAGATAACAAAATGATTTAACGCCAAATGTTATTAAACTGTTCCACGTTCCTGATCAGTTGGATGGATGCGCTTACACGAGCGTACTTGTTGATGTCCTCGTCAACTTATTTAGAAATGGGGGGCATGTGTAAGTAGCTCAGTTGAAGTACACACATGCAAAGTACTTTCATGGAAAAATAGATCAATTATTTCATGTGAAAATATAACTGGTACACAAATTACCATCTACATCGATGTTGACATTTATCTTGATATCTTGATACAGCAAACGTCAGTATTTATAGGTTTTCAATACACTTGAATACGTTAGAGTTAGTTTCTTCTTACAATTCATATGACAAATCATATGAATTGTAAGAAGAAACTAACTCTAACGTATTCGCTAAAACTATAAAACTGTTGTGGTACCATTTGCTATTGACTCTGCCATCACTTTACCGTCCTGGACCCAGAAGACTGGCAGCATGACCTTGTCAACAAAGGTCTGCCAGTTACCTTCTTTGGATGTAGTGGGTCCAAATATCCACCCATTTCTATTGCATATGTTTTTGCATGAGTCAACCAATGTTCCTTCTGTGGAAAAGATCAAATACATACTTCACAGGAATGTTTGTCTCTTTTAAAAAATTCTTATTATTTTGTTTAAGTTGGATATGAAGCATCCTACCGGATGCCATACCCTCTATTTTATGAATTCAAACCGGGAGATGTTTTAAGATTCCAACCATTTCTTTAAATGCAATTGTCAATACATTGACTGGGTTTTGGTTTCTGAATCATAAAAATACACTCAGATTTCATTCTGTGTAATCAGTCTTTTTGAAACTCTTTGACTCATATTCTTTGGATATATTCAAATTTACCCTAAAGCACTCGATGCAGTTTCACTTTTGGAAAGGTGATAGCAACTTGGAAATCCATCTGCTAAACCTATTATGCATATTTGAATGGTAATAAGAACATTATCTATATATTCCTGGGTGAATTCATCCAAAAAATACTTGGAACACTGTTGGTAGGCATATTCTTCCAGTTTTGTTTTGTTTTTTGTTTTTTTGCAATTTAAGTTCATTTACATTTTTTGAGTGATTTCTGTTGCATACTAGTTTTCCGGTTCTGTCTTATTTGTAAGACAGTTTTGTGCAAAATGATTTGCCAGTTTTGTGGTGGAGATTAATTTGCTGTGTCTTGTATCATGAGGATGGTGTACCATTTTGAGGTTTGGATTTTGTCAACTCATCAGATATTGTCTCACGTATATGTCTGTATATGACACATGTGTATTTTAGTGCCAAAAGTTCCAAATACTGAACAAGAATGTCGTTGGTCTAGCTTTTTTCAATTTTACTTCAGAAAAATTTTCAGTATTCAAATATTCCGGTAAAGTTCTCATTTACCTCTCCAATACCAACATCTTTTATATCCACAAGGGTGCAAACTAATGCAAATGAATACAAACTGGATTTCCTGTACAATCACGTAGGTGCAGTGTCATTTGTGCATTAAACGTGATAGTGTTTAGCTTGTCATATATTGTCTACAGACAGGTGCTCTTTCACTGTCACAACCCTTACTAGCAGCAGTGGAACGGATGTATAACAATATAAATGCTACCATCTTATCCATATTTTATTTGTGATGATGGAAAGTATTCAATTATTTTACAGAAGATGGTGCCTCAAAGCTAGATGGTGTGGTTAAAAGTAAAGAACCTTACGTCATGCATCGTGCGGCTCGTGTTAGGAAAGAAAGCAAAAGAGAAAATAAAAATGGCCACCCCCTGGTATTTATGGACTGAAAATCACATGATGTGAAGACAGGAGGGAGGGGGTACGCAAATGAGATGTGGTTGGGTCTCTCTATAAAAGAGCCCTCTTCTTTATTTTGGGCGTCAGTGTGAAAAGTGCAGAGAAGAGAACAGTTGGATTCGAGTTTGAGACTTTCGATCTGAGGTTGAGTTCAAATTTAACGTCAAAAAGGCCTGCCAATATGTGAAATGTCTTTAAAATCCTATTCTTTTCTCCATAAAGTCCTGTAACATAAGTTTGAGACATTATTTTCATCTGCTCAATTAACCGTTTTAATATTTCATAGTATAGATTTGTAGTTATCTCCTATTCTTACTGGATTTAAGGACAAGAATTACTCTTGTTTGGCAGAGTAACCAAACGTGTGTTGTTACTGAAAGTTACATCACTAACAGAAGGTGCACAATTTCTTATAAAAGCAACTATTGTTAAGCCATACAGTGGAAACCGTATTTGCAGGCAAATAATGTGATTTCTGTTTATTTACTCAGGTTTTGTGTGTAGATGCAAGTATCCTCAAATGAAGAATTCCTGACTGATTCCTCTACAGAGTCCTCAGACACATGAGGATACTGTTTAGTCAGCATTCAAGATCTCTCCCTGATGTGTTTGCATATGACGCAACAAATGTTCCTTTCGTGCAAGAAAAGTACCACATACTTCACAAAAATGTGCTTTCTGTCCTGTATGTGTTAGTATATGACGAAGCAATGCTGACTTCTGTGCAAAAGCAGAACCACATATTTCACAAGAATATGGTTTCTCTCCCGTATGTTTTGGCATGTGATTTAACAAAGTTGACTTCTGTGCAAAAGATAAACCACATACTTCACAAACATATGGTTTCTCCCCTGTATGTGTTCGAATATGAATCAACAAATGTGATTTCTCTGCAAAAGAAGAACCACATACTTCACAAGAATACGGTTTCTCTCCTGTATGTGTTCGCATATGACGCAACATATATGACTTCTCTGGAAAAGAAGAACCACATACTTCACAAGAATATGGTTTCTCTCCTGTATGTGTTCGCATATGACGTGACACATTTGACTTCACTGCAAAAGAAGAACCACATACTTCGCAAGAATATGGTTTCTCTCCTGTATGAGTTCGCATATGACGCAAGAAATTTGACTTCTGTGCAAAAGAAGAACTACATATTTCACAAGAATATGGTTTTTCTCCCGTATGCGTTTGTATATGATTAAACAAATTTGATTTCCGTTTAAAAGAGGAGCAACATACTTCACAAGCATATGGCTTCTCTTTTGTATGTGTTTGCACATGGCGCAACAAATATGACTTGTATGCAAAAGAAGATTCACATATTTCACAAGAATATGGTTTCTCCGTTGTATGAATTTGTATATGATTTAACAACTGTGATTTCAGTTTAAAAGAATGACCACACACTTCACACGAATGTGGTTTGTCTTCAATATTTGTTTGCATCTTATTCCAAAAATTAAATGCAGTTGATCGTATGATCCAATATATATATATATATATATGGTCAAAATATTTTAAAAGAAGTCTCTACGAAACTGACCAGTTTATCAACTGTAATTAAACTCTGATTTCATTTTTTACAAATAACCAGGTTCTTTTTCGATTTCTAAATAGGGAATGGGGTTTTTGTTATTTTTATCATTTATATGCCGGCTTTTTTTATTTATTAAAGTTGCATTGCAATTTGATATTCCATCTAGTGTTATATTAAAACAGACGTATGTACACAAGATTCATACAGATTTTCAATATGCATTTTCAAGGCATTCTCCAGACAAAATTAACTTTTCTAAAAAAAAATATTGATCTAGAAAAAATGATATAATAAACAAACCCTAATAGATTATTTACATTTATTTAATATATAAAAATGCTTTAATATATTTGTTTTTATTGCAATTTCACTTTGGCTATATCCGTAAAGTATATGAATAACATCAGATATTTCTATGATAAAATTGTGTAACTCTTTTATCACCAATACCGAGAACAATATGATGCAATTTCCGAATAATGTATTCTTATCGATTTTATTTTTAATATTAAAAATATTTTTTTTAAATATTTTAAAAAATTTATTTCAATTCAGACATGAATTGGTACTAAGCATAAAGAATAGGATTTTAAAGACATTTCGCAAATTGGCCTTTTTTAAATAAAACCTTTTCAAATCTGTGTGAACCCGACACACGTGACAAGAACAATTATTTTTACTAAATTTGATTTCAATTTTTTAAATTGTTGACGTTTGATGAAATAAAGACTCACATAATTCATCAGATTTCTCTCGTTCCGGAAATTTTAACTTCAGTAACTTCATTTGAAGAACTTTCCAATTATTTTATGATGTTTTTAAATCACCAATGGGGAAAGATCCATTCTAATCCAATAATAGAATTATTTCCCTTGTTGCACATTCTGCAAATATAAAATAAATTTGGAAATATACATTTCATGTTTCAAAATCGAATATCATATGTTGATTTTTATTAAAAAGTCTACAAATTCTTTATTGAAATTAAAAATAGATTTAGTAGTTTTATGCAATTCTGGTTTGTTAACAAAATGAATGGCGTTTTCTTTTTACAGTCATTTAAATAACAATCCTTACGTTTCTGTATTTTCTTAATTAAAACTGATTATTCAAATTATTTAGATTGTTTAGACCACGGCTCTTATATTAGGTTTCATTTTCAGAACGTTTTTATCTATATTATATATACAGATAGACATGTTTACTACTTACAATATATATCTGATGGGCGTATAAGAAAACATTCAAGAACTATCCAATCCATAGAATATCAGAACAATATTCAGGAGTGATTCCACACTCCAGAAACATCGTAACTCAAGACCTCTATTGAAACAATGACTTAAATCCTGTATGTGTTCATTTTCTGAATATATTGACACTCAAAATCTGCAGAGCCGACACTCAAGCTTTGTTTATTCATACTACCTAATATAAGTTCCACTAATATGCTTAAGAATGTCAATCGTATATCCCATAAGAATATTTGACATCTTAACAGTGATCATATAATCCTATGATTAATCACCAATATCCACAGTGGATGTACATTTTATAGATTTATAAAAAGTAGTTATATATTTATTAGAACCGTCTCGATGCATTGTATTGTTTTTTTCTTTTTAAATCACATCATCTTAGGAGAGTTTAAATATCAAAATAAAGGAATATTTGCCTCCTCTAGCATTTTTTTTTTTATTATTACATTTTCACCCCAAACAAGGCAAATTGCCACTTTGGTGTAGGGGGCTACTATCAGGGGCAACAACTACTGGGGTACTATGTAGGGATTTGGGCAGCAAGGTGTCGGTTCACGTTACACTTGAACTTCTGCACGTCAGTACTGTTGGGGAAGCAGGGACCTGGAATGGAATTCCAGAGTCTAGCGGTTCTGGGGAAGAAACTATTGGAGTAAAAAGATCTTTTACATCTAGTGATCTCTACAGTGTGGGGGTGGGATTTAGCAGCCTGTAGGGTTTGTTGAGGGTGCTCACGTCGTGGGGGCACAAGTGATTGCAGTTCGTCAGAGCATTCACCACTAAAATACTTGTAGAAAAGGCAGAGGGATGCAACATTTCGTCGATGGGACAGAGGCTGAAGCTTAGATGCCAGTTCAGGGCCTATCAGGTTTGCGACTCTCTTTTGAACCTTGTCAAGGAGCGAGAGACTAGTAGCCGATGCACCAGCCCAGATGTGGCAGCAATACTCCATACATGGGCGAATGGTGGCCTTATAGAGGTACAGGATACTTTCGGGTGTTAGTAGTTTTCTAGCACGGTAGAGAGAGCCCACCTTTCTTGCAGCGGCCCTGGCAATGCCTTCAATGTAATTGTTCCAACTCATGTTTCCTGTGAACGTCAGGCCAAGGAGTTTGAAAGATGTACTCTCAGATAAAGAGTTGTTGGCCATTGCTATGGGTGGTAGAGAGGGTTTCTTGTAATTATTGAATGACACTAGTTTAGTCTTTTATATCCTTAGACTCCAACCATAATCTCACCACCAGGACCAATATTGCAACTCCAGGATGTTCAGAACCTAAGTCAATTGCTAAATAATCGTCCTTCTACACAGCCAGAATTTTCCAATTTGCATTTCTGATTGCATAGTCTGATTGCCGTTTCTTTATTTTGTTTTTTTCTTTGTGGACAGAGGAGCACTTTTATCTATCCATGTATGAAGTTGGTTATGGAAAGGGGAAGGGAAGAAAACTAATTTCAGTTTCCATGAGGAAGAGATTAAGTAAGAGATTAAGTTTTATTAGGCTTTATGAGACAGATGTGTCAACATTTAGGGGTGTGGTATGGAGTGCTGTATGGGAAGAGAAAAGAGAAGGATAGCTTTCCTTAAGTGTGCTAACAAGAATCAATTTGTATTATCTAATTGGAAAGTGATGATAGTTAACGCTTCAGAAATGCTTTTAAGATTTTGTTAGTTTCTCATATGATTTAGGAGAGAATTTCCTTGGGTAAACCAGAATCAATTTTGATGATTCTGAAGTTAAATTGAAAAGTTTCAAATTCTTTAGAAAATGAAATGATGAACTTTGTCTTTCTAAGTGCTACACCAGATTTAGAGTAATGATGTCTTTTTGGAGGCGAATGAAAGTGCCCTTTATCTAAATGGATGAACAAGCCCAACTCCTCTCTGTGACAATCGCTAAGATTTTATCCTCTGACATCAAAATAAGATGAGACAGAGGAGTGAATATTAATTTGATTAAATGTATCAAAGTTTCCATCCTCAAAGATGATTATCATTAATAACAAACTTTATTAACAACACATGGCTAGGGATCTATCAGATAGATACATGGTGTCTATCTCTCACGACCGAACAAAAAATAGTTAATAAAAATAACAAGGGAAATAAAAAGTTTGGAAGAAGAATAAAAGTTTATAACAATAACAAAAGGGAGTAACAGCAGGAGTAATAAATAACAAGAAGAAATAACAATGAGTAAAAGTAATAATGAGTCATTGCTACTGAAAAACTAAAAGAATCTCAGTTTTTTCAACAAATTTCAAAATCTCTGGACTAAACAACATTCCAATAGCGTCTTATCACCTGAAATAAATTATGAAAGTCACAGGAGATATATTATCTTATCACCTGAAATAAATTATGAAAGACACAGGAGATATATTATTTATCACCTGAAATAAATTATGAAAGACACAGGAGATATATTATTTATCACCTGAAATAAATTATGAAAGACACAGGAGATATATTATTTATCACCTGAAATAAATTATGAAAGACACAGGAGATATATTATCTTATCACCTGAAATAATTTATGAAAGACACAGGAGATATATTATTTATCACCTGAAATAAATTATGAAAGACACAGGAGATATATTATCTTATCACCTGAAATAATTTATGAAAGACACAGGAGATATATTATCTTATCACCTGAAATAAATTATGAAAGACACAGGAGATATATTATTTATCACCTGAAATAAATTATGAAAGTCACAGGAGATATATTATCTTATCACCTGAAATAAATTATGAAAGACACAGGAGATATATTATCTTATCACCTGAAATAAATTATGAAAGACACAGGAGATATATTATCTTATCACCTGAAATAAATTATGAAAGACACAGGAGATATATTATTTATCACCTGAAATAAATTATGAAAGACACAGGAGATATATTATCTTATTACCTGAAATAAATTATAAAAGAAACAAGAGATATATTATCTTATTACCTGAAATAAATTATAAAAGAAACAAGAAATATAATACTCAAACTTTATGTATATGCAGCAGAAATTTCTGTTCCCCACAAACCCGTATTTTCTCATCTCTATAACTTATGAGTAATAATAAAAACTAGGATACAGTGACTGTGACAGTGAAGCAGAATGTTCTAATTCAGTTCTTTTTTCTAACTGTCCCTTTCTTCCTAACCTTGATTCGCGATACTGAGTATTTCTCTTCTTTACCCTCTTTCTGAAACGAACAACACAAAATCTCTTTCACCGACTGAAGCAAATGGAAACAATACTGCTCATACAAAAAAATCTGACGTCTTTTATATCCGCCAAGGTGCAAACTAATGCAAATGAGTACAAACCGGATTTCCTGTACCATCATGCAGGCACAGTGTTATGTGCATTAGACGTGATAGTGTTTGGCTCGTCATACATTGTCTACAGACAGGTGCTCTTCCACTCCTACTGTTAGAGAATGGATAGAGAGAGAGAGAGAGAGAGAGAGAGAGAGAGAGAGAGAGAGAGTGAGTGAGTGAGTTATAGTGAAGTGAAGATCAGCTGATTGGATTGCGGGTGAGTCATGTGATCAGGTTAGCTGAATCGAAGAGATTTGGTTGCGACTTGGACGAGAGCGGACGGCTTCGCCGTTGTCTCCTCCCCTTCGCTGGGGGTGGGGAACGAACGCTGACATGGTAGAAATAAGACCTAGAAGAAGAAACCACAGGCCAAATTCACTTTTCTTACTTCTGTGAACAGACTGGAAGGTGAATAAAAAAACTATAGAACCAATTTCTTGTCTTGGTGTGAAATAAATCTTCGTTCCCAAAAACAGGTATCAAGTCTCCCTCCTAGACGAGAATTTCCAGATGAACCAACAAAATGGCAGAAGGTATGTTCAAATGACATGTCACACACATATTCATACTTAACAGCATATGAATATATGTAATAGAAAGACCACTAGATGAACACGCACACAACGACATTAACTCTGATAAGATAATCAACCACACAATCCTTTATAAATAGACACGTTTTAATATATCATCTCCATTCCAATTTCAACCAATATACAACAAACGCTCATTTTATGATACAACAACGTAACACTACTAGCAGCAGTGGAAGAAATGTATCACATTATAAATGTTACCATCTTATCCATATTTTATTTGTGATGATGGAAAGTGTTATGTTTGCAGATTGAACCAAATAAAGTATAAGGCAATACAAATGAAGACTCAACAAACAAAGGTAGATCAATAAGAAGTGTATTAGGAAAAGTATATTTACAGTATATTTACATAATGGTTGTCAGGTAAGAGAGTCTTGGCTGGAGAACATATCTGCTCTCAGCTCGGCCTTCAGTGGCTTCTGGTTTACACAAACTCAGACTAACCGAGTCTTTTTATTTATGTGTAATATTATCCACATATGTAAATGAATGGGTGCTACCACAACAGAAAGTATTGAATTATTTTACAGAAGACGGTGCCTCAAAGCTAGATGAAAACCATAAAGTCCTGTAACAATAGCAGCGACACCTAATGGTTTGAGATTTTGATTATTTGGTTTATAAGCTCTGTGTTTATTGGTGCTATTAGTCAACTTTCCTTCTGACTTGCCAAATCAAAGATCATCTCTCAGTCGAGCTGAGCACACGACACAATTCATAAAACAGCAAAATAATGACAATTGTTTGACGAGAAGACAAAGAATCCATCATTTCATTTTTTTCTTGTTAGAAAAACTTAACTTACCCTCAGTGGCCTCTGTGTTGGGGAGACAGATGCAAAAGCGCATTCTTCTTTCTGATTGATTTCATATTAATAAATAATTGTATGACCCTTGATGGGAGTCACATGTCATGCATCATTCTACAAAATGGATTGTTTGACAAACTTGTTTTCCTCTCTTTCTCTTTTTACAATTTTATATACCTTCACAGGCGTTAGTCCTTTTCTATTTCTACTTCTTTCATTATATTTGCCACTACTAACATTTATAACTGAATTTCAAGGATTTATACTTTAAGTCACAGAGAGGTGTTGGTTTATTGTTATGACACTCTCAATTATACCATCAATATCGCTCTTCATAATTGTAATCCTGAGGTGGCATCTAAAGAGGTGTTGCATGAAGCATCAAATATATTTGATCCTCTCCTATTATGTTTGCTACTACTAATATCTATTACTGAACTTAAAGGATTTATAACTTAGGTCGCAACTGACAGCAATCTGTTGCAAGAGATATCAATTCAAGGAAGGCAAGGTGTTTTTATCTTTTTCTCTTTGCCACTTGCAATTGATGTGTCAGAATTAATTTCTGTAATTCCATTTTTAAAGAGAAGTCCTTATTTTTTTCTTTTTGTAGCATCCTAGCAAGGATTTGCTACATGTTGCAATAGAACCATTTTTGAATTGAAATGAATTCCTTGTATCAAATCGAGCCATCATCTTGCTCTTCTTTATTTGAAGATCCTATGCTTTGTATTGTTTAGATAATTTGGAAAATTGTTCTCGTTTGGAGTGTTATTTGCATGAGGCATAAGGTTGATGTAACCTCGGACCTTAGTCAGGTGTTACACTTGCGATTTTTTCACAGAAAAACGTGGGTGGTTCAGCATTCTAAGGTTTGGATTTTTTGGATCTAGTAGAAAGTAAGTTCACACGAATAATAAAGGCAACTAAATTATCAGGGAACCCTAAGAATATAATTCCTAACTTACTATGATAAAATTTTTAATTAAATCCATCAGCCAATTGTAAGTTTTTAGAAACAATGTTTCTGAAACTAAAAGGTTGCTGGTTACAGTAGGATAAATCGCATATTATCTGGTTTTGAAGCAGATATGATTTTAAAAATTGTGAGACTAACCGTAGCCCTCGGCGCAAGAGGGTCCGTGTGTGCCTGGCGTGCGGGGTGGTGGCTGATCCTGTGGTCGGGGCAGCGGAAGAAAGAGTCCCAAGATGGCGCCTGCCTGCTTTTATTAGAGACGGAATCTTGCAGGATCGCGCGAGATCTCGCGGGGATGCAAATTAGCTAGGCCATCTTGAGGAATAAAAATCGGTCCATTGGAGGTGCGAGGCAGTCGGGTTCTGACGTTCGTGGCGATCAGTACAGTGACCGTTGGGTTCCGTTAGTGACCGTTGGGTTCCGTTTCTATTCGTGCAGTCAGCTGAGCTTTGTTAATTACCGTCGCACCATGGCTGTCATTGTTTGTTGGTTTGCTGTGTGTTGCCGTGGTTCTTCAGTGAAACGCTTCGTCGCCCACGACGAGACTCCCCGTCTCCGACACGTCGGAAACTACACAAGATACTCTTACAAGCTATTTCGGCCCCCCCACTCCGAACTTGGTTTTCTTTTCTTCAATGGCGGATAGGTTCGATCTAAAGTTGATACCAGAATTCGACGGATCCGACCCGGTACTCAGCTGGGTTGAGAAGGTCGAGTTACATTGTCAGTTGTCCGGCGTGAAAAATATCGAGCGCGTGATTCCTCTGCGGCTGACTGGCAGGGCCTTTGCTGTATATCAGCAACTCAGCGCTGAGGAGAAGTGTGACTACTCGAGTATCAAGGCGGCGTTGTACAGGGCATTCGCCACTGACCCCGCCACTGCATGGGAGCAGTTTGAGACGAGGTCTATACGCTTGGGCGAAACTGTGGACGTGTATCTCGCCGAGCTTAAGAAACTGACAGTGTTGTTCGGCGGTCTTCCCGAGAGGGCCCTAGCCTACAAATTCCTGTCAGGACTCCCCGCTGGAGCAAAGCAGCTCCTGCGAGCAACCTCTACCATGTCCTCACTACCGCTGAGTGACCTAGTGGACAGAGCCACGACAATAATGAAGGATGATTCGACGGTGCAGGAACCGATAGTCGCCGTCGCACAGGCCCCACCAAGTGGCGAAGGACCGTCTCAGGGACCCAGCCCGCAAGGTTATGTCATCTGCTACAGATGCAACGGGCGGGGCCACATGGCAAGAAATTGTAGAAGGCGGTCGACGGCTGTTCGCTGCTACCGCTGTAACAAGACTGGGCACATGACCGGAGACTGTGCGGGAAACGGGGACGGGGACAAGGTGCCAGTGCCGACCTCTTCCCCGAACAGAAAATAAACAAGGTGCTCCCTGTCATTCAGGTCCGAGTTAATGACACGTTATGTTCAGCCCTCCTTGATTCCGGTTGCTCCCGCACCATAGTGTGTGCGGACTTCTGTCGGGCGTGGAAAAAGAAGAACGTCAGGATAACTACCATTACTGGAAAAATACGAATGTGTTGCGGCATGGGTGTGGTACACATTCGCACAAGAACTGGAAACTCGGCCAACGTCGAAGCGCTGGTGACACGCGAAAAGCCGCTGAGTTTCGACCTGTTGCTAGGCTACGATGCCATCAAAGCCCTGGGCGGCATGCGCATAACGCGCGCTGGCGTTGTAGAGTTTCAGGATAGGCCCCCGGTGTGCGCAGCACTAAGAGTCGACCAGCCGGACTTCAGTGCGGAGTTCGACGACCAACAGAAGGCGTGGACGGCCACTTGGAGGTGGTAAGAAGACAAGGAACCGACCAAACTATAAAACAAAGTGGCAGAGTACCGTATGCCCGACCAGATAAGGCCTGCATACGAAAGCGAGCTCCGTGAATGGATTAAGAACGATTGGCTGATTCCATACCCCTACGACAAACTTGGACCCCCCAAGGGCCTGATACCGCTGATGGCAGTTGCCCAACCTAACAAGTCAAAGGTGAGGCCGGTAATGGACTACTGCGAGTTGAATGCGCACGTTGATGCGTTCACAGCGGACGCCGACGTCTGTGCCAGCAAGCTGCGAGAGTGGCGCCAGCAGGGGTCCAATGTTTCCCTACTGGACTTGAGAAAAGCATACTTGTAGGTCCGGATCGGCGAGGCGATGTGGCCTTTCCAGACAGTGATGTTTTCCGGGAAGAGATACTGTCTTACGCGACTCGGATTTGGGCTAAACGTAGCACCCCAGATAATGAAGGCTATCATCAATGGCGTGTTGTCACAAGAAGAATGGATCAGAAATGGAACATCGGTGTACATTGATGATATATACGTGAACGAAGATATCGTGTCATCTTCGCGCATAAGATCATAACTTGCCGAGTTTGGTCTAAACTGCAAGGACTCTGAGCGGCTTGAGGATGGCGCCCACGTATTGGGCTTGAGCGTTCAAGAGGAGCGAGGGATCCTGAAGTGGAGGCGTGGAACCGCAGTACCCGACGTTTACACAAGACGTGTCGTGTTCTCCCTGTACGGGAAACTTGTGGGGCACCTTCCAGTATGCGGATGGGTTCGTGCGGCGACAGGCGTCATATAAAGGAGGGCAAATGCGGTCACCAAAGGCTGGGACGATGAGATAACCGATGAACTATTGGTTCGAATGTTAAAGGAGACCGTCGCTAGTGTGAAAAAGAATGACCCCGCCACAGGGGACTGGTGCGTGCAGGGAGACGAACTGAGTGTGTGGGTGGACGCAAGTTCTCTAGCGATCGGTGTAGTTTTGGAGAAAGATGGGGCCGTAGTTGAGGATGCCTGCTGGCTGCGACCGGCGAATGATGCTGCCCATATCAACCTGGCAGAACTCGACGCTGTAATAAAGGGCATTAACCTGGCACTTCAATGGGAAGTGAAGAAACTGCGTGTGCACACTGACTCACTTTGTGTGCACCACTGGGTGTCGGACACACTCACGAGCAAGGCCAAGGCACGCACCAAGGCAGCCAGTGAAATGCTGATAAGACGGAGGCTGGAGACTGTGAAAAAACTGGTGACGGAGTACAACCTGTCCGTAGACGTAGTGCTCGTCACCTCGGACTACAACCTCGCCGACAAGCTCACTCGGGTACCACGGAGATGGTATGAAGCTATGAAGAAAGAAGCTAAGCCATTGCCTCTGTGTGCTGCCTCCGTTGAGGAGGACGAAATCAGGAAGATACATCACGACAGTGGGCACCCCAGAGTACAACGGACCTACTACTTTGTGAAGTTGGCTAGACCATTAATACCAAAAAGCACAGTAAGAGCAGTGGTCAGGGAGTGCCAAACGTGCCAGTCCATATACCCCGCCCCAGCCAGATGGCGGAAAGGACAGCTGGGAGTGGACGCGACCTGGAGTCGGTTGGGTATGGATATAACCCACTACGGCAGCCAACACTTCCTCACGCTGATAGACTGCGGGCCAACGAGGTTCCCGATTTGGCGCCACTTAGCGAGGCAGGATTCCACCAGTGTCATCCATGAATTGGAATCCATATTCTACAAAAGGGGGCCGCCTGAGGAGATCCTCACGGATAACGACACGGAGTTCTGCAGCAGGGAATTCAGGAGCAGTGCCACCAAACCGTGAAGAGGATCGCGACCAGGAAGAAGTCTACGATCGCGGAGGCGGTTTACAGATACAACACAACGCCTAAGGACGCCGTGACTGGTGGCAGTGTGCCCGCTGATGCGATTCATCACTACAACGTGCGCGTCAAGGACGTTGAAGTGTGTCTACCCGACCAACGAGAACCCCAGGGGACGTACTAAGTGGGAGACACCGTCTGGGTGAAGCCACCCAGCGGCCGGTGCACCAGCAGCTTTTGGAGGGGGTGGTCACCGGCGTCATCAGTGAACAGGCCATACTAGTCGATGATACTCCGCGCCACGTAAGGGATGTCCGGCCCGCTCTAAGCGCTGACCAATCGGCAAGCAGTGGAAGTAGCGAGTCATCCGACGATGAGCGATGGATCCAACCTGTGCCCCACGAACCTGGTGACTCAACTGCGAGCAGTGGAAGGAGCGAGTCATCCGACAATGAGCGATGGATCCAACCTGTGCCCCACGAACCTGATGACTCAACTGCGAGCTCTAATGCTGATGCTGATGCTTCCGATGCCACTTCTGAGAGCTCCGATGAGGAAGTCCCGGCAATACCCCTCCGCAGGAGTGCTCGAATCAAACGGCCACGTCCGCCGTGTCACGTATGTGATCTGGAGACCAGGGGGGAGTGTGAGACTAACCGTAGCCCTCGGCGCAAGAGGGTCCGTGTGTGCCTGGCGTGCGGGGTGGTGGCTGATCCTGTGGTCGGGGCAGCGGAAGAAAGAGTTCCAAGATGGCGCCTGCCTGCTTTTATTAGAGACGGAATCTCGCAGGATCGCGCGAGATCTCGCGGGGATGCAAATTAGCTAGGCCATCTTGAGGAATAAAAATCGGTCCATTGGAGGTGCGAGGCAGTCGGACTCTGACGTTCGTGGCGATCAGTACAGTGACCGTTGGGTTCCATTTCTATTCGTGCAGTCAGCTGAGCTTTGTTAATTACCTTCGCGCCGTGGCTGTCATTGTTTGTTGGTTCGCTGTGTGTTGCCGTGGTTCTTCAGTGAAACGCTTCGTCGCCCACGACGAGACTCCCCGTCTCCTACACGTCGGAAACTACACAAGATACTCTTACAGTTATCATTATGACTTATAGGAGATAAAAAAAAGAGGAAGCAAGGAAAGAAAGGTGAAGAAAGGAAGGAAGTAAAAAAGCAAAGAAAGGGAAGGGAATGAAAAAGTCAAAGTTGTTTATATATGAGAATATAAACAGACATATGAAATGGGAACAAATCTAAAAAAAAAAAATGGAGTGACTATTTGGGGTTATATCCCTTGAGAGTAATGTGTATTTCCAGTAAATGAAAGTAGAAGTGCTTAAATTCACTGGTTTAGATAAAGGTAATAAAATTTCCTTGTAGGATTTTCTAATTCGTTTAGAGATTTTCCCAGATGAATGGAACTCAAATAATCGGCCATTTCATTTAATTCATCATTTGTCAGAAAACAAGCAAAATTAACATGTGGGTATCAATAAATTTAAAAAAAATATCCCTCCCAGGTTCAGTATGAACTTGGCGAGTTGGATTCTGATTATGGAAATGATTTTCTGGTTGAGTATTCTGGAAGTGGATGCCTGTTGGCTCATATCCTATTTGATAAGATTCCAGATGGGATATAAGCTGAAAACAGATTCAAGCATTCAATATCCTGGGTTTAACCATATACAGTATAGTCACTGGATCATAAAGGCATTACTAAGAGTTTGACCTGAGGTAACTCCTGGAACAGAACAATTCCATAGCTAAGGCCTAAATCAAACGCAATTTGGATGAAAACCTGACCTAAACTTTCTGCATTAGTTTTCAAGAAGACCTTGTCTGAAACAAGATCCATTATTGCAATTTCTGTGCAAGAAATGGACATGACAGCATTCAATGTGTTACCTATCCATCATACAATGAGCACCTCAACGTTATAGACAGCATAGATTGTATGAATTCTGCACTGCCATGATCGGAAAAACTGTCCAAGGGTCAAGGGATTCAGATTCCCTTGCAGATATTATAAGTGTCGGTGACATGCTTCTGTGTCCTCAATTTATACTGGAGAGAACGAAAATAAATACTAGCTTAGCATTAAAATAGGAGACATTCAAAACTGCTCATGTTACATCATATTTAGAAGAACCTTTTCAGTTCTCTGAATTGTTTTATTGACTCAGGAAGTAAAAGGTCAAATTTCTCCTTTTAGCACCTGGTGTGATCCAGGGATATTAGGGAAAGAGCCCATGAATATTGCGACCTTTGTGGGGAGAAACCTCCACATATTCAAACAGGTAACAGCAGTTGTGATGTTATCGGGAGTCCGCCCCCCCCTACCAATTTTCCATTCTCATTGACTGGGAATTCAATCTCTCTCACAATGTAGCAGGCCTTCCTCTTGTTAGGGATAAATCTAAGGAAACTAAGTTATTTGCTGATAGAGATAGAGAATGGCAACGTCCAATTGTGGGGTTTCATGGGAGTTGGTTTGATCCAATGCATGTATCCCATGTGGGTTATACGATATATGAATGGTGCAGATTGTCAGACATCTGCCAATGCTATGCCTATAGGAAACACAAAACATTTTTTGTACGAGAACCAAATCAGCAAGAAAATGGGTGAAATAATAACTCTTATATCCTGACTCCAAAAATTGAAACCAAGGACATGAGAGTTAGCTTGCACACTTAATAAAAAATTTTAAACTTTAACAAAAAGCAAAAATTTCCTTTATACAAAGATTTTCGTTATCTCAAGCAGGTCAATGGTCAAAAAACATATAACGTTTGATCTCTAGCTGAAAAAACTAGAAGCCATTGCTGGAAACATAGGTTGTAGGTGTCTATTTCCTAGATGTAAGGAATGTTTGTTTCTTTTAAAGAATTGATATTATGGCAAACACATGCATGTTTAACAACGGGAAGGCGTTGACCATTTTTATAACTACAAACTTCTCCACTGCATTAAGGCACTAACTCATTGCACAGATTACATCGTCCCACTAAAACCACCTGACGCTTTCATTGCGCACACTCTTTTATAGCCCTAATACACAAATAATGGTTTTGTTGTGCTCTTCTAATTAACAAAGAAAATCTAAAAAGAAAAGGAACTTTTGCATGAATATTAAAAAATGTAATACAAGATGAATATGATGTTTCTTAATTTTTGAGATGAGGATTGGTTATTAGTATCATGTGGATTTCAAGATAAGTACATTTACTAAGCGAATATTCATAATAATGAAAAAACTCAGAATGCTTCAAACATGCACAATTCATTTTAAATCTGTTTTAATAAAAAAAAGAATTTGAATATGAAAATGCAGACTTTTTTGTTTTATTTTGAGGGATTTTCTTTCACTTTAAATTTATTAAGCATGATTTTTTTTCACTTTAAATTTATTAAGCATGATTTTTTTTTTCACTTTGAATATATCAAGCATGATTTTTTTTCACTTTGAATTTATTAAGCATGATTTTTTTTCACTTTGAATTTATCAAGCATGATTTTTTTTCACTTTGAATTTATCAAGCATGATTTTTTTTCACTTTAAATTTATTAAGCATGATTTTTTTTACTTTGAATATATTAAGCATGATTTTTTTTTACTTTGAATTTATTAAGCATGATTTTTTTTCACTTTGAATTTATTAAGCATGATTTTTTATCACTTTGAATTTATTAAGCATGATTTTTTTTCACTTTGAATTTATTAAGCATGATTTTTTTTCACTTTAAATTTATCAAGCATGATTTTTTTTCACTTTAAATTTATTAAGCATGATTTTTTTTACTTTAAATTTATTAAGCATGATTTTTTTTACTTTGAATATATTAAGCATGATTTTTTTTCACTTTAAATTTATTAAGCATGATTTTTTTTACTTTAAATTTATTAAGCATGATTTTTTTTACTTTGAATATATTAAGCATGATTTTTTTTCACTTTGAATTTATCAAGCATGATTTTTTTTCACTTTGAATTTATTAAGCATGATTTTTTTTCACTTTGAATTTATTAAGCATGATTTTTTTTCACTTTAAATTTATTAAGGATGATTTTTTTTCACTTTAAATTTATTAAGCATGATTTTTTTTTACTTTAAATTTGTTAAGCATGATTTTTTTTCACTTTAAATTTATTAAGCATGATTTTTTTTCACTTTAAATTTATTAAGCATGATTTTTTTTCACTTTGAATTTATTAAGCATGATTTTTTTCACTTTGAATTTATTTAAAACTTAAGCATGATTTTTTTCACTTTAAATTTTTTAAAAACTTAAGCATGATTTTTTTCACTTTAAATTTATTTAAAACTTAAGCATGATTTTTTTTCACTTTAAATTTATTTAAAACTTAAGCATGATTTTTTTCACTTTGAATTTATTAAGCATGATTTTTTTTCACTTTGAATTTATTAAGCATGATTTTTTTTCACTTTGAATTTATCAAGCATGATTTTTTTTCACTTTGAATTTATTAAGCATGATTTTTTTTCACTTTGAATTTATTAAGCATGATTTTTTTTCACTTTGAATTTATTAAGCATGATTTTTTTTCACTTTAAATTTATTAAGCATGATTTTTTTTCACTTTGAATTTATTAAGCATGATTTTTTTTCACTTTGAATTTATTAAGCATGATTTTTTTTCACTTTAAATTTATTAAGCATGATTTTTTTTCACTTTGAATTTATTAAGCATGATTTTTTTTCACTTTGAATTTATTAAGCATGATTTTTTTTCACTTTAAATTTATTAAGCATGATTTTTTTTCACTTTAAATTTATTAAGCATGATTTTTTTTCACTTTGAATTTATTAAGCATGATTTTTTTCACTTTGAATTTATTAAGCATGATTTTTTTTCACTTTGAATTTATTAAGCATGATTTTTTTTCACTTTGAATTTATTAAGCATGATTTTTTTTCACTTTGAATTTATTAAGCATGATTTTTTTTCACTTTGAATTTATCAAGCATGATTTTTTTTCACTTTGAATTTATTAAGCATGATTTTTTTTCACTTTAAATTTATTTAAAACTTAAGCATGATTTTTTTCACTTTGAATTTATTAAGCATGATTTTTTTTCACTTTGAATTTATTAAGCATGATTTTTTTTCACTTTAAATTTATTTAAAACTTAAGCATGATTTTTTTCACTTTGAATTTATTAAGCATGATTTTTTTTCACTTTAAATTTATTAAGCATGATTTTTTTTCACTTTAAATTTATTAAGCATGATTTTTTTTCACTTTGAATTTATTAAGCATGATTTTTTTTCACTTTGAATTTATTAAGCATGATTTTTTTTCACTTTGAATTTATCAAGCATGATTTTTTTTCACTTTGAATTTATTAAGCATGATTTTTTTTCACTTTAAATGTATTTAAAACTTAAGCATGATTTTTTTCACTTTGAATTTATTAAGCATGATTTTTTTTCACTTTGAATTTATTAAGCATGATTTTTTTTCACTTTGAATTTATCAAGCATGATTTTTTTTCACTTTGAATTTATTAAGCATGATTTTTTTCACTTTAAATTTATTAAGCATGATTTTTTTTCACTTTAAATTTATTAAGCATGATTTTTTTCACTTTAAATTTATTAAGCATGATTTTTTTTCACTTTGAATTTATTAAGCATGATTTTTTTTCACTTTGAATTTATTAAGCATGATTTTTTTTCACTTTGAATTTATTAAGCATGATTTTTTTTCACTTTGAATTTATTAAGCATGATTTTTTTTCACTTTGAATTTATTAAGCATGATTTTTTTTCACTTTGAATTTATTAAGCATGATTTTTTTTCACTTTGAATTTATTAAGCATGATTTTTTTTCACTTTAAATTTATTAAGCATGATTTTTTTTCACTTTGAATTTATCAAGCATGATTTTTTTTCACTTTGAATTTATTAAGCATGATTTTTTTTCACTTTAAATTTATTAAGCATGATTTTTTTTCACTTTAAATTTATTAAGCATGATTTTTTTTCACTTTAAATTTATTAAGCATGATTTTTTTTTCCCTTTAAATTTATTAAGCATGATTTTTTTTCACTTTGAATTTATCAAGCATGATTTTTTTTCACTTTGAATTTATTAAGCATGATTTTTTTTCACTTTAAATTTATTAAGCATGATTTTTTTTTACTTTAAATTTATTAAGCATGATTTTTTTTCACTTTGAATTTATTAAGCATGATTTTTTTTCACTTTGAATTTATTAAGCATGATTTTTTTTCACTTTAAATTTATTAAGCATGATTTTTTTCACTTTAAATTTATCAAGCATGATTTTTTTTCACTTTGAATTTATTAAGCATGATTTTTTTTCACTTTAAATTTATTAAGCATGATTTTTTTCACTTTAAATTTATCAAGCATGATTTTTTTTCACTTTGAATTTATTAAGATGATTTTTTTTCACTTTAAATTTATTAAGCATGATTTTTTTTCACTTTAAATTTATTAAGCATGATTTTTTTTCACTTTAAATTTATTAAGCATGATTTTTTTTCACTTTGAATTTATTAAGCATGATTTTTTTTCACTTTGAATTTATTAAGCATGATTTTTTTTCACTTTAAATTTATTAAGCATGATTTTTTTTTACTTTAAATTTATCAAGCATGATTTTTTTTCACTTTGAATTTATTAAGCATGATTTTTTTTCACTTTAAATTTATTAAGCATGATTTTTTTTCACTTTGAATTTATTAAGCATGATTTTTTTTCACTTTAAATTTATTAAGCATGATTTTTTTTCACTTTAAATTTATTAAGGATGATTTTTATTTCACTTTACATTTATTAAGCATGATTTTTTTTTACTTTAAATTTATTAAGCATGATTTTTTTTCACTTTAAATTTATTAAGCATGATTTTTTTTCACTTTAAATTTATTAAGCATGATTTTTTTTCACTTTGAATTTATTAAGCATGATTTTTTTCACTTTAAATTTATTAAGCATGATTTTTTTCACTTTAAATTTATTAAGCATGATTTTTTTCACTTTAAATTTATTTAAAACTTAAGCATTATTTTTTTTCACTTTAAATTTATTTAAAACTTAAGCATTATTTTTTTTCACTTTAAATTTATTTAAAACTTAAGCATGATTTTTTTTCACTTTAAATTTATTTAAAACTTAAGCATGATTTTTTTTCACTTTGAATTTATCAAGCATGATTTTTTTTCACTTTAAATTTATTAAGCATGATTTTTTTTCACTTTGAATTTATTAAGCATGATTTTTTTTCACTTTGAATTTATTAAGCATGATTTTTTTTCACTTTGAATTTATTAAGCATGATTTTTTTTCACTTTGAATTTATTAAGCATGATTTTTTTTCACTTTGAATTTATCAAGCATGATTTTTTTTCACTTTAAATTTATTAAGCATGATTTTTTTTCACTTTGAATTTATTAAGCATGATTTTTTTTCACTTTAAATTTATTAAGCATGATTTTTTTTTACTTTAAATTTATTAAGCATGATTTTTTTTTACTTTAAATTTATTAAGCATGATTTTTTTTCACTTTAAATTTATTAAGCATGATTTTTTTTCACTTTAAATTTATTAAGCATGATTTTTTTTCACTTTGAATTTATTAAGCATGATTTTTTTTCACTTTAAATTTATTAAGCATGATTGTTTTCACTTTAAATTTATTAAGCATGATTTTTTTCACTTTAAATTTATTTAAAACTTAAGCATTATTTTTTTTCACTTTAAATTTATTTAAAACTTAAGCATTATTTTTTTTCACTTTAAATTTATTTAAAACTTAAGCATGATTTTTTTTCACTTTAAATTTATTTAAAACTTAAGCATGATTTTTTTTCACTTTAAATTTATTTAAAACTTAAGCATGATTTTTTTAGATAAATTATGAAGAAGATGGCGTTTTCCTTCTTTTCTAGATAGTATTTAAAACAAAACAAAACATGTTTTTTATGAAATTGTTTTTTATAACAATGAATGGACATATTTTTAATTTTTTTTTTGTTTTTATGAAAAGAAAGTTTCATTTTTTTTTTCTTACTTCGTTTTTATTTTTTTTGTTAAGGATTCAAGTCCTATAGATTTACAACGTTCTGGTAAACCGGTCACCCATTTTGTAACCATCGATTGTTTTTTATAACAATGAATTTTTTTTTTTAAGTTTATTCTTATGTGTGTTTTTATGAAATAAACGTATCGATTTTACACAATCTATCAGATTATGAAGAAAAAAAAAATTTTCTTCTGGCAAATTGGTCACTCACTTTCGGAGAACGGAAGTGAATGTCAAGAAATTTCATTTTTTTATTACCCTTTTATTGCGCTTTTTTTTTGTTTTTATTAAGACTAGTTATTTTTCCATTGTGAACACGTGGTAATTAATTTTTAATTATGGCTACCTCCGGAAACCCAAGGTGGGAGTTAATGAAGAAAATGAATGAAACGCCAATAGATTATGCCAGGGAGAAGAATTTGATAGCGCAAAGTAAGGTTTGTTCATGTGGCCATGACATGGCCCTGCAGAAATATGGGAAAGCCAAACTGGATGGCTTCTGTTGGAGATGCTGCCGCTGCAAAAAAATCACATCATTACGGAGTGGTACATTTTTTGAACACGCAAAAGTGACCATTTCCACACTGTTACAAATAATATACAACTTCGTAACACAAACTCCTGTTACAGGGTCGGCAAACGCCATTGGCATTAGCGAGAAAACATGTATCCAGTGGTATCAGTATTGCCGGGATATTTGCTCCAGTAAAATGCTGAAAGACTGGGAAAAGCTAGGCGGTCCGGGACATGTTGTAGAAATAGACGAGTGTCTATTATTTAAGAGGAAGTATAACATTGACCGTAAGTTTGGAAAAAGGTGTTATAAAAAAACTATATAAAATACTATTAAAAACCCGCCGAATATATGTCAACCTACGTCACGGTAACATATATTGAGCGAGTTTTTAACAGTATTTTATCCGTTTTTTTATTTAAACATCTTTTCCCAAACTTACCGTGTTAAAGAGAGAATCAGACGCCATCTTGAAAGTTCCAATACATTGGTAAACACTGTATGGTTTTCGAGCTGAATAAACATGTTACATTGAATAAAAGCACGAAATATATATCCAGTTTGGTAGAAAAGTAACTTATCTTGCCTTTGATAACATTTATTTGTTATATATTTGTTTTTTGACAACTTTTTCGAATCTATGTGTACAGTAATACAAACCCAAAATTATTTTCATTCTGATTATTCGCTTATTAAATGTACTTATCTCCCTGACAATTTTTATGAATTCTGTAAATGTGCAAAAAAGATGCTAACTTTATGCAGTAATACTCACTGTTTGTTTTTTGATCCGCTTTCGATTGACTTTTTCCAAAAGAAAAGGTTTTTTCAAGTGTGACTGACTTCGTCAGGTTGAGCTTAAAATTTAAGATGGCGAATGGAAAAGCAGGTTCGCAGAAAACAATTCAGAGGAAAATGTATATAAAAAAATATCATTTAGAAATAAAAATCGATCTCTTTGGTGAATATCCCGGATAAAATTAGTGATATTTTATTTATCTCTATATCTTTATATTTAGATAAGAAAAAGAAAGATATTACAAGATTCATCTAAATGAAATTAAAGCAGACGACAACTAAATATTGATTCGCTTTCAGCCCAATATTTGATATTTGTGCTAGATTCTCTCTGATCTTCTCGGGTGTTGTAGGGTAAGGAAACTTAGTTGTGCAGACCAAGCTTTACTCAACTTAAACCCAAGGTACAGCCTGCAATACAAAAGAACATAACGCTCCTGAGACATATTGTAAAGACAGTGACATATGAACAATGTACATATACAACAATAAATTAATAGTGAGGTAAAGTAAGTAATGAAAGCGAGACACCCATATGTCTGCACCGATGCTGAGCTTGTTTCCCGCCAGTCTCCAAAACATAAACAAATATGAAAACGCTCGCTAGCGAGGTATGAAAATGTCACAGTAACAACAAAGTTAACCTACAAAACCAATATAACATCAGGCATTAGCTTAGCTTCTGTTAGGCAAAGGATGGTTTTATTTCATTGTCTTGTCCCTTACTGGGTAGGTATTTACTAATCTTGTGTCTAAGTGTGCAACTAGGTGTATTAGAATTTGGGGGGAATTTTTGACACCCCTAACACAAAACTGCGAATAAAATATTTAAAAAAAAAAAAATCGTAATTTCTCTTTTTAAAGTGGGTTGTTTATTTTCTTTATAGGATATACTTCCAAAATAAACTATTAAAGTTGTTTAAAAAAAATAATTGAAATATTGATTTTTATTTAAAAAAAAAACAAAAAAAACAACTGTGTTTGCAAAGTGCCGGCGCGCCTTCATGCAGCCATTTTTTTTTTTTTACGTAATGAAATCAATTGAATTTTACGAGTTAAATGTTTTTCAATTTTTAAACTTTAAAAATCTATCAAAGTTTTTCTATTTGTTCAATTTTTTCGATATTTTCAGGGTCAATGTGAAATTTTATGCTCTTTCCAATAAACCTAATATAATATTTTAGACAAAGGTTTTTTTTATTCACCCCCCCCCCCGCATTTTGAAATATGCAGAAAATGTATTATGACAGAGCAGCTCATGATTTACCAGCACTTGTCCATGGACAAAATGTTCGAATGCTAGATAATCAAACAGGAAAATGGAAACCAGCAACAGTTTTAAGTAAACGTGAAGAACCAAGATCATACATCCTTCAACTCCCAGATGAATCTTCAAAAAGACAAAACAGACTCCAAATAAGGGCGACTGAAACATCTATCCGTAAACAGGTTCATTTCAATGATCACATCACCTCATCACAAAGTGAACACACTAACACAAACAATAGCTTACACCAACTAGCACCAAAACAATCAACATATAACACAAAATGTGGCCGTGAAATACATAGGCCAAAAAGATATAAATAACATATGTACTGGTGTATATAAAAACATTTAAACAATGTTTTTTATCTATCCGGTTAGGAGGATGTAGTAATATCATAGAACTACTTTCATACGCGCAAGAGTTATGGCCTTGGCGTATGAATATATACGAGGTTCTCACTTCCCGCTCGGACATGGGTTAGTCAACATGTGTATATATTTTCCTTATGTGTATATGCATTAATAAATCATTTGTTCATATAAACGTATTTGCTATAATTCAAGCATTAACACACCCACATACCAATTCAACATTTATGAGTGCCGAACACTGCACATACACAATTTTAACGCCAATGACAGACAATCCTGTGTTTATTGGTTGGCAGGGGACAAGGGTGGCGATAGTATATTGCCCCCAACTTTGTTGCGAGATATGTGCCCAAACTTATTGCAATGATAGCATTGTACTGTTCTCTGTGCTCGTGGATATACACCCCTTCTATCTCTCCGGCACTTCTTAATAAAATGATTGGCCTCCCCACATTTATAGCACATCAGGCTCGCGCCTTTATTGCTACCTGGGAGAGACCCAGATTGCCTCCATGCGGTTCGAGTGCTGCATGTCGAATACTAGCTGCTGCCGCAATTGGTTCCTGTTCCTTACAAATGTTTCGAGCTCAGGCCAATAACTCGTCTGTTGTCAATTCATCAATTCGTGACGATGCCCGCAACAGTTTACTGATCTCCTCAGGTAAGCCTACTAAAAAGGCACAGCTTAATATCTTGTCATTTACACCACTAAACGGTACAGATAACTTTCGTAGGTCAGCTAGCTACATGTCAACCGTTTCTTTGAGGTGACTCGCCGGCTCGTGAACTGTTGACATGCAACAAACGGATCTGTACCAAACGCTGTATACAGGCTCAGCTTGATTTCATCCCAGTCTGGTTCATCCTCGAGTTGCTGGTAGACTCCATAGGCCTCTCCGATTAACCTCAAAGGGATGACTGTGGCTGGTTCTTTAATTTTGCACAGCTTACAGATTTTCTCAGCCTTCTCAACCCATTCGACGACAGACCGTCCAGTGGTAGATCCGTCAAACTCGGGTATCAAGCGAAAATCGAATCTGTCCATGTTTTCCTGTTTCTTTGTAGTCATCGCACACCAAGGGCCGAAATAGCTTATAATTTAACCAACGTGCCCTTCATATCAATTTCTTGGTTAAGTTCGACACTGTTGGCCAAATTTCCAACTTCCAAACTTCTATATACGTAACGCACCTTCTCTCAACTCCAAAGGCACTTTTGTTGATCGAACTTACTTCTTCAAAATCCAACTTCAAAAGTGAATCTGCTCTCTGAGGACTCAACCTTCTTTTATTTCCAACTAGGAGCATCTCATCTGCATATCAAGTGGTAACATTTCAGGCATATAAAAAGATAAGGCAGGCATTTTGGTTTCTTTTTCCTCATTCATATTGTTCCACGACCGACCCGTTGAAATATGCATACATACTAGTTAGGTAAATCACGCATTTCCCTACAGAAACTCAATACTAGCCTCAAGAGATGCCTACATAAAATACCAACATTGAAGCAACTGAACCCAGCTTTTGCAAAAACCAAGGTGTTCAGCAAACTTGACGCCAAGGCGAGACACAGGTCGATCCACCTAGATGAGGAATCACAGACCTTGACAATCTGCAAGATAGCATTCGAACGAGTATGCTTTAAAACGTCTACCATTTTGCATAACTTCTCACAAGATATCTTTCAAGCTAAAATGGACCAAATCATAGAAGGCCTAGATGGTGCAGCTAACATTGCCTATTATGTACCAACATTTACCTAGAACGACTAGGACCACGACAAAAACCTGCGTAATCTCATGGCTTGAACATCCGAAACAGGGTTCTTTTTTAACAGAAAAAAATGTTTCATAAAGCAAACCAGCATATCTTTTGGAAACGTTGACACCCAAACGGAATCAAGCCGGATCTAGATAAGGTGCGCAACATAAAGGAAATGCCAAACCAACGAAATAAAGGGGAATTACTATGTTTTCTGGGCATGTTGAATTACCTGTCGCAATATATATTCCTTACTGAAAAGGCGCACCCACTGTGCGGTCTTCTTAAATCCCAAGCACGATGGCTTTGGGACTCTAACCACCAAAAGTGCTACGACCATCTCAAGGAAATGATATCCCATGAAACATGCCTGTCATACTGTGACCAGACCAAGCCTATAACGCTCAAAGTGGATGCTTCGTGTAAGGGCCTTGGAGTGGCACTGATCCAAGATTGCAAACCAATTGCATTTGGATCCAAAACACTAACCGATGCCCAAACCAGATACAGCATCATCGAACAGGAGATGTTGGCTGCACTACATGGTATTTATCGATACCATACACACCTCTATGGAAAAGCCTCCTCTATCATCATAAGCCATTTGTCACCATATGCGATAAATCACTGCATTCAGCACGACACTGGCATATTTTGCTAAAGATCCGGGGCTATTTATATCGAATCAGTAAGAGACCGGGCAGCAAAATAATCCTTCCTGACACTCTAAGTCGACTACCTTACCCTATTGAGCTGGAGATACCCACAGAGATCCGCTCATATTGGTCCTTCTGCGATGAACTTGCCGACGAATCTGGAATCTTCTTCAAGGGCCAACAAGTACTAATCCCATATCCCAAAAGAGAGAGCATTCTCCATCAGCTCCACCAAGCCCATCAAGGCATATACAAAACACACAGGTTCGCCAAAGAAAATGTGTACTGGGTCAATATTAACAAGGATATTGAAAGGGTGTGCAGGTCATGCGCACTTTGTCAAGGATGCAAGGATGCGCACAGGTATGAACCACTGCTCTCACATGACATTGCCTCCCAGCCATGGAAGCTCATCGGATCCAAGCTATTTGAGATTGATAGACATCAATTTAAAAGTCGCCGATTAAAAAACAAAACAAAACATATATTTATAGTTAACTATATTTCCCGTTTGCTTTCTCCCCTTATAAGATAATATATAAAAATACATAAGAATTCTTAATCAATTGATTTTGTGTTTTTTTAATTGCATGTCTAGCAGTGTCAGAAATCGTCAGTAAAAATTCGTGGTAAACACTGGAATATTTAGACTTACTGCCTTTCGAAGCTCATAAATTCTTGAAAAATGTAATTCAATCCGTACTTTTTTTTTAATTAAAGGAACAAAGATCAAATTTAAAAAAAATAACAGGTTTAATAGCAAATTATGCAATATTTGTTTTTTTTTTAATCGGTTTTCTTTAAAAAAGATTTAAAGAAAATCAACGAAATTTTACTTACTTCGATTATAAAAAATATATATAAATTTCAAAAAATCACTTACCTATAAAAACTATTATTCCAAGCGTACTTCAATTGTTCATTGTTAAAAATTTATCCATATTTATACTTATATTCCATGTCCTTTTAAATAAAATACTTTTTTAAACAAGAATAAAAAAAAACGCGAACTCCGATTTTTTTAACTGTTCAAATAAAGGGAGACAAGTATGATTTTATTCGCCTTTATTTTCCGGTGGCTTTACAGGGACATAATTAATATATCTTTTTATTGCTAGCTGTAAACAAAAATAAGTATTTTGGTGCCTCCGTAGGTAAAAACTGAACACATTCACTTATAAATTTTTGCCGTAAAAAAAAAACAAAAAACAGTCGACCGATTTTTTATTTTTTTTTATTCTCTTCATGAAATACATGCGTTTTTGATTGATATATTTTAATACTTCTTTATCGACTGAATTTTTTTAATACCGAAAAAAAAAGAAAACATTGAATGAAATAGAAAAATTATCGTAAGCGTCCGCTATTTACTTGACATTCTAAGCATAACATAAGCTTCCACTAAAAAAAAAAAAAAAATCCACGTGGTTAAAAAAAAAAAGTTTTTGCACTTTGGACTTTACAGGTAAATTTAAAAAAAAACACTTCTTTTGTGTTGTTTTAAATTAGAATATTTTATTTATTGATCTTTTATCTTCAATTTGTGATATATAAAACTTTGGTGAGTAAATTACTTATTTAAATTTTAATAGACATTTCAAAATGCGGGGGGGTGAATAAAAAAAACGTTTGTCTAAAATATTATATTAGGTTTATTGGAAAGAGCATAAAATTTCACATTGACCCTGAAAATATCGAAATAAGTGAACAAATAGAAAAACTTTGATAGATTTTTAAAGTTTAAAAATTGAAAAAAATTTAACTCGTAAAATTCAATTGATTTCATTACGTAAAAAAAAAAATGGCTGCATGAAGGCGCGCCGGCACTTTGCAAACACAGTTGTTTTTTTTTTTAAATATTACTCATTTTGTAGCCCCCCCCCCGCCCCTCATATTTTGTTTGTCTCTTTTTACCGAACAAAATATGGAGCCCCGTAGGTAATCAAATGAACATACAGTAAAACCGTATTTCATATCTAATATACACATGTTTATGATATTATTAATCGTTAAACTGTGTAAATCTTAAAACCTAACAAAATTATAACAAAGATTAATTATTAATTGCAGTTTGAAGAAGATAAATAAAGGTTTTAAAAAATCATTAAGTCGCTTCTGCTTTTTTCATAGTTCTTTTGAGCTGACCAGTCGCACCAGATTTCGCCTCCCGACTACCAGTGGCCACTCCTCGTCAAAACATGTGCGCGGACGGTTAGCGACCTGCATACGTTCGCCCTTTCTTTCTCCCCCGTTTTCATAAAGCAACAGTCGCTTTATGTGTGCCTTTTCATTTCCTCCTCACGTTTGGATTTTTCATCTTTTGAAATGAATATTAGCTTTTTATTTTTCTATGAAAAATAAACGTGTTCAAATTTATTCAACAAGCGTTTTCATTCCTTCATTTTCTGTTTGTTTCATTGTATATTTTTGCAGCGATTTGGTGTATTATTATACACTAACCCGTTACAGTTCGTATAGTTAACACAAATCTGACGCCACGGAAATATGCGGTCCATTTTTCACAATCGTTTGGCAATTCCTATAATACAAGTAATTATACATTTTCATCTTTTTTTTTCTTCTTTTTTTCAAGAAAGTGTCAAATTTAGTATATGTTTATTATCTATTTATTTTCGCTGTTTTATTTGGAAATCGAATATGATTTTTATTTCTCCTGAAATAATTTTTTTTTTTCATATGTAATACTAAATTGATTTAACTTCACTGCATACAAGATATCTATATCGCTTTTCAAAAAAATTAATAAATAAAATAAATAAATATATAAATAAAAATAAAACACTTTATTTCAAATTTACCTCTTTTTTTTTTACGGCAAATGAAAAAAATATGTAGATAAGGGTTTATTTTTTTAGAACAGTTTTAGTCATAGTTTATTGAATTGCAAGTAAACGCAATGTTATATATTGTCACGTCGATGTAATGAATATATCCAATAAGTACTAATAATCAAAAAATGGCTTTCTAACAATTTTAGTCATTCACCCTGTTGAAATCTGTTTTTGTTGATTATAATGAATTTAGTTGCAGATTCACAGTAAATATGTATAAGACTAAATACGTTTGAAAAATGGTTCCAGCAAAAATAATTTGGTTAATGTGTAGTTTAGCGGCGTAAATTATTTGACAAACAAAAATTTATAAAAACTATTTATTTTATATAAAACATATTATTAGACGTAAAGGCTGAAATAAAACCAGAAAAAATATTTTTATTTTTTTCATTGTTTTTTTTTTTATTAGACTAAATGTAGGACATTCGAAGCCGCCATATTGCTTTTAAGAGTTGATCTATCTAAGGTTTCACAGATTGGCCTTTTTAAGGCCAAATTTGGCTTTTTTTTACGCTCTTTCATATAAAAAATGGCGACCAAAAACAGAGTTCATGAAAGAGCATAAAAAGGGGCCAAATTTGGCATTAAAAATGCCAATCTGTCAAACCTTAGAAAGGCCAAATTTTAAAAATAGTATGTCGGCCTCGATTGTCGTACATTTAGTTCAATAAAAATGTTTAAAAAATAATAAAAATAAATTTTTTTCAGGTTTTATTTTAGCCTTAGGGTCTAATAATGTGCTTAGTTTTTATAATTTTTTGTCTGTCAGGTAATGTGCGCCGGCGCACTGCGCCGCTAAACTACACATTTGCCAATAATTTTTAAAAGATATTTAACTACAGTTTTTTGTCGAATCATATTTTAAAAACCATCCATAATTGAAAAATAATTTTAAAAAAAAACAAAGTAAATGTCGAAGTTTTCCAGTCTCAGTCATTTCAATATGGCGTTTTGTTGTTTCTTTTCTTTATCTTTAAATTTAACTCAAGATTATATGTTCTCGTTACTCTCACAGCATAAATACTTAACTAAATAAAATTAAAATAAATTGATTTAAAAAACGGGCAATCGTGCTGTTCAAGTGATTCGCATTATGTATTTATTTGTTTATTCATTTATTTTACTTCTGAGGTTTTCTGCGGAGCTGATTTCTTTTGTTGCCATCTTGCCATCAGTACGATTCCCTTAAACATATACTTTATCTTTTAATTTGTATTTATGATCATTGTTAGTATTAAATTTCTTCAAATCTAATAATTGCTAGGAAGGAAATTTGTATCAAAGTAAGTATAATGTTTAGTAGATTTATTTTATTGTTATAAATGTTTATTAAGCTTTCTGTATGAGGCGTAACAAATTTATTTATGGAAAATGTCAATATTTATGATTAAGCTAAGTATAATGTTTATTAAGTTTATTTTATTTTTGTAAATGCTTATAGAGATTTCTTTATGAGGTGTAACGAATTTGCTTATGGAAAATTTTAATATTTATTTATATCTGAAAAACTTTCGTAACCAGTAGAAAAATCTAGAAAAAACATTGCATTATTAATATTAGTATTTATTGTCTTCCCACGAAAGCAAAATGCGACACGAGGTCGTTTTTTATGTGGAGTGAAACCAGCTCTCCCCCCCCCCGAAAAAAAGGTAAAAGGGGCACTCTGGTTGGGACCAAGCATAATAATTGTCTCAAAATAGAGGGGTTCTCCCCCCGTTGACTGAGACAAATTAACGTAAGTGTAGAGCAATGCTACACTGTAGCATCAGAACAGATACTACATTTTGATCTTGGTCCAAAGATTGATACAATCTTCATATATTCCAAAACTTATATATTCTTTATTTTTCACTCGGCACATATCGTGCTGTTTAACATATGTACGTGAATGTCATTAAATAGAAGAAGCATTTGTAATAAACGAATCTATTTCTGCATTATTTGGAAAAGAAAATCAGGTATTAATAATCATTTATCTAAAAATAATAATATTGTTTTTTACTTTTAAAAAATCCAGTGCTTTATCGTGCTAATTAATAAAAAATATGAATATGGGTGATATTAAATGCAAAAAGTCATTGTAATAGACGATTTATTTATTACTAGCGGTGGGTAGCGGCGTTGCCCAAGTGTTTTGGGGTGTGTGTGATCGTTCGGGGATGGGGGTGTTAATGAAAACGTAAGAATAAGCGAAGTAAAAAAAAAAGAAAAACGGGCGTGAAAAATACCCTCTCAAAAAAAAAAAACATGTAAAAAATGGCTTAAATAGCCCTGCTTCAATATTAAAATTTAAAAAATCGAAAAAAAACCATCTCACACCACGATTCGAACCCAAAACGTTTAGATAATGAGATCGTGCTCTAAGCAACTGAGCTAAGACAACGTCCACGAAATTGTGTCAGTTTTTCAAATATTTAAACTAAATGAGGTTACAACGTCGTATGACGCATGTGTAGAAGCGGAATTATCATGAGAGGACGGTTTTGCTGACCCTCCCCCCCCCCTGTAGAAAAGTGATGATTTCAGGGTGAAAAAACTAACGTTTTTGTCCAATTTTTTTAATATTTGTCGGGCGAAGGTTGGAAGTTTTAAATGATACCGATCTGGCGAAAATCCGTGACCCAAGTGGAAAGTTTTTGCGAGACATACAAACACACAAACAAATATACATACATACATACACACATTTTCGCTTTTATATATATGGAAGATTAGAATCATACGCCTTATATATTAATAAAAAACAAAAATCAAAATTACATTCTATTCTTTTTATTAGATTATACGTAAACAGCATGAAAAACATGGGGTATTTATGCATGGCAGTTACATGAGGCGAATGTTTATATTTTAGTTTTCAGAACCGCCGACAGATATCGCTTGTCAGGGCTCGATAACTCTTCCTTTTATTAAAGTTAGTGCAAACTAAAATTATATTTTTATATATTTTTATACAATCGTTCTGTACAGTATATATATATATATATATATATATATATATATATATATATATATATATATATTCATAAACCTCTATAAATGTTTCATGTTTTTTAAATTATATTATATTGTGCTACATTTTTATACAACCTTACAGAAAAAAATAATTCTAAACACAATCTATAAATGTTTCATTTTTTTATTATATTATTTTATTTTTAGTTATGAATCGCTCATTGGAAAAAAGTTATATTAATACATTTATTATACAATAAATGTTTCGATTTTCATATATATTTGTGTTATTTATTTTGTTATTATATATTTTTGCGTTATCGTAAACACTTGTTTATATTTGAGGTTCATATTATGGCCGCTGGATGTCAGTTCTCTTTCTAAGAATAGGGTCGATAACTCGGCTCTGATGCTATTATGTAACTGTCATACAGAAGTATCAAACTAAGTCGTAAATATAACAGACACACAAAGATACATGAAAGTAAAAATCAAAACAAATAATCAGCAAATAACTGTTAACAAATACACAAAGACTAGGTTTTCCAACTTAAAAGCTTGAGTAACACCTCCTAACATTCCACAGATAAAGATAAGCTTTTAAGTGTCGAAAGTTATTTTTACCTTATCGACGAGTATTTAGATCAAACCCTTCTAATTGAAAAAAAAAACATGCAATGTGTTGATGGTAATGCATTTAACAAACAACAAATATATATTTTGTTTTTACATATAAGTAATAGTACAATTTGTAATTTACTAGAATTTTCTGTAAATACTGTATTTATTTACTCCTAAGTTTTAAAGATTTAATAAAATTATATTGAAAGCTAAATGTAAAAGTTGAAATGTAGGTTAGGAAGATAAATAAAATTATTAATTAATCAAAAATATTATTTCATACAGAAATCAACAATTATATATGTTTTTCTACAAAAATCATATTGAGAAATAAAATTAACCATTAGTGTCCATAATAGAAAATTATTGTAGTTCAGTTTAAATAATGTATTTGTTTTCATTTACAGATTATAGACTCGGATAGAAAGGATGTCAATACTGAATGGTGAATGAGTATTGGTATAAATATTTTTTTACTAATATGAAAATGGAAACACACTCAAAGGAAAAATCCTATTCTTGTCAATTTTGTGCGTCTGCATTTTCTCGGAGTGACTATCTAAAAATACACATGCTAACACACACTGGAGAGAAACCATATTCTTGCCAGATTTGTGGATCTGCATTTTCTCAGAGAAGCCATCTACATAGGCATACGCGAAAACACACAGGGGAGAAACCGTTTTGTTGTCAAATTTGCGGATCTACATTTTCACTAAATACCTCCCTAAAATACCACATGCGAACACACACAGGGGAGAAACCTTTTTCTTGTCAAGTTTGTGGAACTTCCTTTTCAATGAGTTGTTCTCTAAAAAATCACATGCGAACACACACAGGAGAGAAACCTTTTTCTTGTCAAGTTTGTGGAACTTCATTTTCAATGAATTCTTCTCTAAAAAATCACATGCGAACACACACAGGAGAGAAACCTTTTTCTTGTCACGTTTGTGAATTTTCATTTTCAAATAATTCTTCTCTAAAAAACCACGTGCAAACGCATACAGCAGAGTCAGCTTATTCTTGTCAAGTTTGTGGGTCTACATTTTCAAACAATTCCTCTCTAAAAAATCACATGCGTACACACACTGGAGAGAAACCATATGATTGTAACGTTTGTGGATCTGTATTTTCTAAGAATGGCAATCTTAAAAGGCACATGAGAAGACACTAATTTAAATAGTAATATATGAACACACAAATAATATTTTGTCAAGTTTGTGGGTTTCATTTTATGAGATATTTATTTGTCAAAAATACATTCAAACACACGAGAAAAATCATAATGTCAAGTTTTTGGGTTTGTAAAACTACCTGTAGTTTGAAGGTTACATCTTTAGTGTTAGTGACAACCAAAATACAGTTGTGAATTATTCATGGATAATGGCACAAGAGAAACGTGCATGCTATCATTGTGAATTACATAAATGGTTAGCTTTAAATTCTGTGAATGTTCCCAGGTTCAACATAATTATTTCAGAGTTCAACAGGATACAGCTGAGGAAGGTCAACCGAAATGTGGTGATAATAGTCGTGTAAAGAATCTAAATAATACCAATAAACAACCATCATCTAAAAAATTCAGAACCGTAAGCACTATACTTCAATTTTCACAATGTTTTTTTATTAATAAAAACAAATTTTGTAACGTTTTATTTATACAAGTACCAGTTAAAACAAATAATTTTCCAAGTTTAAAATTTCACTATTTGAAAATAACATTTAAATAAAATGTTTTATATCACAAATGGTATTGGATGCATCATTAAGCATTGAAATCTACTAATATATTTCACAACGTACTAATTTTTTTTTGAAGTAGCAGCGAATGTGGATGTTGTTTTAGGCGACTATTTTTAATTACATGGATTCGAACGATTCTGTAATAATTCTATGCCATTTTTTGTAAAACTGTTTATCTTTGATCGAAAAATGTACCTCCGTTTCAATATCACTTCTGAGTGTGAGCTACATCTCTTTCTCTAGCACATTCTCTAGAGGGTGCCAGGGTTGATAGATATCTGGAGATGAGGGTGAGTGCCAAAGCATTTCACGGTGCATTTCATATTGTTTCACCATTGTTGCAAGTAACTTGTGGCATGGTGCATCGTATTGGCAAAAACACTTTCTTCATTTGTAGAAAATTGACTTCTTTTTTTGAAGCATTCAAATAATTTTATATAATATACGCCATTGATGATTCATCTTTTTAAGCAAATCTATAAACAAAAAATCTTTCACATCTCCAAATGCAGAAGCTCTAAACTTGCTTTCTGGTGTTTGTGTCTTTGGTCAGCCTTCACCTGCGGTCTTGTGCATCCATGTTTCATCCCAATTACATATTGATGCAAAAGCTTTTCTGTTGCATTGAGAAACTTACAAACAGCACTCTTAAAATCTTGTTTGTTTATCAACTGTGAACAAACATGGAACCTACTTTAAACCCAGCTTTTTTATTGAGAAATGTGCATGTAAACTGGTAATATCTGTAATGGCTAAACCGAGTTTGTAGATTTGTTTGATGCTTTCTGTGTTAACTGCCGACTTTTTCCAAGCTACGCATTCAGCATCATTTGTGTCTGTATGATCGAGTTTAAATTCTAACTATTGAGCAGAGTCAAAATTAGACTTATAAAACCATCGTTCTCCCAGAAAAGCGTTTTTCTTATTAGGAAAATAGTTTTAAAAAGCTCAGTATAAGACTAACTTTTAAAAAAGGCTGTCAAACATACTTTCATTAACGATAGACGTTAAACAGATGGTTATAACGAGGATGCTGATGGTGTTGAAGATGATTATAACGAAGGGGATAATGACGAGAAAAAACTTTTTTTAACACACAAAATTCAGACGTTCATTTTTTTTTAAAAGGTTGCACATACTATAGCTTTAATCAACTGATTACCCGATTTTATTCGAACTTTTACACATGCTATTTGAAGGTTAGTATTTAATAAAATTCGTATAAATTGTTTATTAGTAACACCATTTACATCTCAAGTCTAGATAGTATTGCGTGATGTGTTACAGAACAAAAATATTTGGTCTCTAAATTGTGTTCATACTATAAAGACCCAAACAGTTTTTTCTTTATCTTCTACATATTCATTTCAAACAACATGCAGCCAAAACAAATGAGTAGCCAATCTTTTTTAACAGAGAAACGTTTTTTCACTTAGAACATTCTCAGATTATTTGAACTCTTATTCTTTATGAATACTTTGAATATGTATTTTTCATGCATAAACTTAATTATTGTTCTTTTCATTTGATCTCACAAAATATTAAGATAGAAATGTTCTAGATCAATTACAATAACTTTTTAAAAAGCTCATTTAAAAAAGTTTATGTCGAAATAAAATTCGGCAGAATGCATTTCGATTTTATCTTAAATAATACATCTATTTTAATCATTTGTAGATATAAATAAAAGAGAATTTGAATTACTTCGTGGCTTCTAAGAAAATGGATGTTTTCTTATCGAAAAGCAAAATTCATCTTGGATTTTTAATGATAGGAAGCTTGATAGTAGGCGGAAACAATTGTATATTCAAAATTTAAAAAAATTATCATTTGATGAATTTGTGAGAAATTTGGCCTGTAACATTTAATGCATGAGATATAATTTTATATATATTTTATGAAGACGACTTAATAAAGTTTATTAATTTAAATGAAATTTCGGAGTGGATAATTCATGTTGAATTCAGTTAGATATGATTATAAACCCATAATGATGCTGACAAGTGCACGCATGCAGTTAACAGAGATCTCAAAGGTTTTATGATCTCAGTAGAATGATGTAGCTGTTACAAGGAATATAATGTAATATCCTCTGTTTCATAAATAAGAAGTGTCCTACGCTTCAGAGTTCAATTGTTTTAGTAGAAATGTTATTAGTTTTATAGTCCTTAGTATATATTGGGCGCTGTATTATTTTAGTAGAGTTTGCTAGTGAGGTAAACATGCTTCTTGGATAAAATCGCTCGTTAAAAATGACTGTGTGTATCTATCTGATTAGGTTTGCTGGAAATGAAGAAGACAGAGATACTAGCTGCCATATATGAAAATACCAAAAACTTCTCTACAATTAAATTAATTATAATTAAGAGAATAGAAACTCAAAAGCATTAAACACACAAGAAGGTAAGATTGATTCGGTTAATTGGTATTGATTAAAGAAAGAGAATAGAGTCTCAGAGTTTCATCTTGTTCCGCCATGCTTTTGCTAGCAAAGAAGAGGACTTTGTAGCGTCTGTCATCCTCAATCACATTTCACCAAAAACTTCTTGTAAAGGTTATTAAGATCGTGCTGGAAAAATCGCAGGGGATTCGGGTAAGATGAACACTGTGTTTCAAACGCTCACATATCTACACAAGTCGTAACATAAGAGGGAACGCGCATTGCCATACAATAAATGAAATCTTAATGCAACGGAATATATGTTAATTAATTACGGCTACTGTATCTCCTGCTTAGGACTAGATAATACATGCGGTCTGACTCCGGTCTTATTACAAAACTGGTATTATGCCAAAAACTGTATGCATGCTGGGAGTAAACCTGAAAGGGGGAAAATGTTATATAGTGCAAACGAAAATAAATAAACAGATTATGTAGTGTGTCATTTAACATTTAATAGTAGTAGTAGTAGTGGTAGTAGTAGAAGTAGTAGTGAGCATTACAATATATTCTACTATTTGTATTCGAGCATTTTTCAAAATGATTTAATAACTTTTAGTGCATAGTTTTTTTCTTGTGAGTTGCCTCAGTAAGTATTTCCGATTGCCCAACCGGCAATAGTTCTATATGGTTTATATTATCAGAGCAAATTAATTATCTCAGTTGACGATTTGTTTCTCCTCAACCAACAATAGAACAGATCACGTATTTCGGTGATTTCTTATATAAACTTGTTTCTTTGTTTTGTTCTGCAAATAGGTGGCCTCGTTTTATTTCTTTTATCAGTTCTTTAGTGTCAATAGCCTTTAAGTATTGGGTCTTGTTCTTTTCTTTTTTTATAAGTACTTTATTTTCAATGGTTTCTCATTTATTTCTTGAAGCTGTATTCTAGTAGACTCAGTGTATGTGTTAGACAGCCTGACTGAACAGCACATGATGTGTGACTAGCTTGTGTGAAGTATATTGGGGAACCTGGGGCAAAATGAGATAGCGGGGTAAAACGAGACACCACAGATAACTGAAACAGAGAGAGAGAGAGAGAGAGAGAGAGAGAGAGCTCTTTTGTGAGGAGTCTGATCAAGATATCATGTGGTAACGCCTTGCCGCCAACATCTACCATTGTTTTATTCAGTCCCGTACATCAAAAAAGGGTAAGTATTCAAAATTTATCTATTTAGATCTGCGAAGAATTGTACTCTGAGAGTGCAGAAAGCCGAGTAGCCTGTCATGGGGACTGTAGGAAATGGGTACATTACGGCTGTGCAGGTCTAGACGAATGCAACAAGACCCCAATCTTCATTTGTGAGCTCTGTGAAGACTTATTCAGACCAAGATCCGTCCCGTTTTGCCCCAAGCATGGGGTAAAACGGGACAATACAGTTAGCTGAATCTGTATTTCTTTTGAAAATAATTTCTCATCTTTTTTTTTTTTTTTTGCGGCATTGTTTTTCAATACTTTGAATGTTCAGTGCACAGAATATGGTTTATATGTCAATGCTACCTTTGACTCGACAGTTCTTTTCCCCTTAAGTATCTCGTTTTGCCCCAGGTTCCCCTTCATATCAAGGTGACCAAACAAAGTATTGTATAGAGAGGTCGAGGACATCCGTTATTCCTCTTCTTCGATGTTTCACTTTCTTCCATTGTAGTTTGGTAAGTTCTCAGAAGTCAAGAGACACTTTTATTAGATGACACAGAATAAAACAGTCGAGATTTCTATTGTTTTTTTTTTTCAGTGGTCATATATTTCGTCTTCATTATCAGGCCTATTTTGACCGCTTGTAGATAATTCTAGAACTAATGACTGTAATAATGCCGTAAGAACAAAACAGATTTAATGTGCAGTGATCAGTAATAAAAACAATCATAATTTTCAGCGCTCAATAAATTGCAATAGTTGACAAAACAACGACAAGAGGCTGGTGAGATATAATTTTGAGATTCGAAAAAGTGGTCGAGAATTAAAATATACAACAAAGAAATATTAACATTAGCTATAAAAGTTACTTTGCAACCGACCTGAATCATTTATTAGTGTTTTAAAGTAGTTTTTAACGCTCTTTGTTTCGTATCAAATGTTAACTTTTTACGAGTCGTAAGAATTCAAGATGGCCAAAACTTACTATCCTACTTCTTTTTGTTTGCAGACAACAGCCTTGATTTCAAATTTTAGTAAGCGCACATTTTGGTAGGAGAAGCCTGCCTGGTAATTGGCACATGACTCTGCGGACATTTTGGATGTACATTTGTTTTGTTTACATTTATAAGAAGTTCCGTCCTCGTAATGACAGTATTTGTAAACATTACATTTAATTTAGATAATTATTGCGCATAAATACTAATTTCTTTTCTTTTAAGTTTTTTTTTTTTTTTTGAGGAGGATTACTTTTCTTTTAATTTTTATGGGGATTTTTAGGAGATTTTACTGTTTTCTGTTTACATTGGGGGAGGAGGCGGGTGCGCGGGTGTTGGGGCGCGTGCAAAAAAACAAACAAAAAATGAGGTTCTTATTACTATACACATAGATTCGAAAAAGTGGTAAAAAATGTAAAAAAAAAAAAATACAACAAAGAAATATTTACATTAGCTATAAAAGTTACTTTGCAACCTACCTGAATCATTTGTTAACGTTTTAAAGTAGCTTTAAACGCTCTTTATTTCGTATCAAATATTAACTTTTTACGAGTCGTAAGAATTCATGGCTCTGCGGACATATATCTTTGCGGACATTTTGAGTGCAGATTTTTCTTGTTTACATTTTTAAAAAGTTGCGTCCTCGTAATGAAAGTATTTGTAAACATTACATTTAATTTAGATCATTATTGCGCATAAATACTAATTTCTTTTCTTTTAAGTTTTAATTTGGGGAGGATTTTAGTATAGGTTACTGTTTTCTGTTTACATTGGAGGAGGAGGAGGCGACGGGGCATGTTGGATTGTTGGTGTTGGGGTGCGCGCAAAAACAAACGAAAAATGTACACCCAAAATGTTCGCATAGACATATGTCCGCAGCAGTCGTCAACAAGTAGCAGTGGGAGGGGTGAGTGAGAGAGGTCTGTATAGGTCACTTGATGGCGTCTCTCTGGCGATCGCAGCTGAGATCCCAAAGGCCTAAAAATAATCCTTTAATCAATGCGCGTTGCCAACCGATTGGTCAGTGAGGCCGAATCACTTTGATACCGGGCATTGATCCGCTTATAGTAAATAGTTTGTTAACTGCTACAGCGCCATGTGCCGAATACGAGGCAGGCGCCTCCTCCCACCAAAATTTGGAGTAAAGTATTTTTCATAATTATATGATTTTGGTGACTTTGGTTTTTATACGCTTCCTTGCTTTTATTAAACTGCTTGTTTTTAATGTCCAATCTAAAAAGGTAAATCCGATTGTTGTAAAATATATTCGTGCCCCCCCTTACTTTGTTTCATTTTGTACAAGACGATTTAAATTTCGAAGTGACTATTCGCAGCCGGCTGCGGCTATTCTAAAATGCTATTCGCAGCCGGCCGGCGGCGAAACCGGAAGTTGTCGAGTCGACGGTATTGATCTCAAAATTATTAAAAAAAAAAAACCTTACCAGAAATTTATATTCACTTTATTGAAAAGAGCATAAAATTTCACATTGAACCTGAAAATTACGTAAAAATTGAACTAATAGAAAAATTTAGATCGATTTTTAAAGTTAAAAAAAGTGAACTCGTAAAAATCAATGTATTTGTATACGTAAAAAAATGGCTGCTTGTAACATCGGAGAAAACGCGCTTAGACATTTTGTTAACATTGTTTTTAAAAAATAAAAAATAATACTTCTATTATGTTTTAAACGACTGTAATAGTTTATTTTGGAAGTATATTTCATAAGGAAAATAAACAACCCACTTTAAAAACAGAAATTACGAGTTTTATATATTTTATTCGCAGTTTTTTGTTGGGGGTGTCAAAAATTCCGCCTAAAATTCTACATCTAGCGGGCGGGCAACGAAGCCTGTAAAATGGCGACAGGTAGAGCCAGTCTCCAGGGGTTAATACCATCTAAACGGTAAATTTGCTGTGGGGCTGATTATCAGATTCGTTGTCAGCGACCCGAAAACCTGTGTAAGTAGGCAGGACTAAAGTGATCGGTGTTATGAAAGAATGGTAATATCGCGGTTCAAAAATACCAGTAAATACGCTAATTTTATTAAAAATAAACTTTGCCAAAAACCACAAATTATTTACTAAAAACAAAAATATTTCGCAACTGAGCAAGTGATAAGCCATGCCCATGCCGTTCTCTGCATGAGTACCCCAAATTCTCCGCTGTATTAGTAATGAAAAACTAAAACAAATAATTAAAATGAAAAGACATGTTAAATTCTCCGCTCAAAATAAAAAATGGGAGAGAGAAAAATTAAATTCGCCACTGTGTTGGTAATTAAAAATTAAAACAACTTATTTTTTACTTGTAAACTGGTTTATTAATTGTAGAAAACAAAAATAAACGGGAGAAAAAAGCAGCTCAAAATGAAAGAAATTGTTAAATTCTATTACAAAAGAAAACAAATTATTTTTACAATTCTGCCAAGAATTTACTTAATATTTGTCTGACGTCACTTCCGGCTGCGAATAGCATTTTAGAATAGCCGCAGCCGGCTGCGAATATCAATATCTTCACTGTTCACTAATATTTGCTAAAGTTTTCGTTTATAATTATAACCAAATATAATCTGGTCTATTCACTACAACCGTATTTGCTTAATAAATTTATATTTTAATATTTTGTATTCATTGTGAATTGCGTCAACAGTAATCACTGAAATATGATTTAAACTTGTGAGAAAATAAAAATAAAAATAAAAATAAAAAAAGGAGATTGCTTACTTGGTGGCGCCGGCCTCGAGGGCGGAATTCTAATCTGAGTGGTTGAGAGAACGAGTCTCTTATAGACTTGGAGGAGTAGGGGGAGGCACTATTCTTCTGTTATAAAAGAATTGTGTCTCTGACTAGCACCAGTTCTGTTAACGACTTACTGGTGAACGGTTGGCACAAATTAGTTACTCGCTGCTCGCCGTACTACAAAACTTGTTACTCGACCCAGTAGGGGGGGTCGCATAGGGCATCCTTTGCAACCCCTCGGAGCTTACGCTATCACCGGGTAATCTACTTTACCCTCTAAATAGTTTTTTTTCCACATCTTGCAAAGGTTTGCTGATTACTCTTTCGTCGGTTAACTACTGTCATGAACGTCACGAAAGAGCAGCTCCTACGCAGAAGGGAGTCATTGACTCAGAAGATTCAGGGACGACTGAAGATGTGTCGTGATGGAGTTAGGCCATCGGCGTACTCATTCTTAAGGACGGAGATTCGACAATTCATTGTCGAGTTAGAGACTTGTATCACACAGCTGGAGTTAGGCTCCTTTGATGAGAGTACACCTGCCGAGATTGAGGGTGCTTGGCTGCCTCAACTAAAGGATTATTATGAAGACTTGGGCGATTTGGATCAAGCATACCGACAGCCAGAGCCCAGCCCTTACTCGGAATCTGCCTTTGAGTTCTCAAGGGCTTCTGCAACTACCGGGAGAGGTTCTTCCTTCATTGTTAAACCCCCACGTATACAGATCACAGGGCCTACATTTAGCGGACAGGAAATGGAGTCCGACCGCATGAGTTTCAGAAACTTCTTGACTAGGTTTGAGAACTGCGTGATCGGCATGGCCAATGATGCCGAGAGGTTGAACTTCTTGAAGTGTTCACTCTCAGACAGAGCCTTGAGGCTGGTAAATCACCTGAGTTGCACTGACACCAATTACCAGCAAGCCATGGCTATACTGAAGAGGGAGTATCTGGACCTGGATGAAATCATTGACCAAATATTCCAGGATATTCTGGACTATGTACCAAAGAAAGGTGGAGCCCTTTTTGAGCTGGGGGACTTCGTTACCAGGACGGCATCGCTGTTGGAAGAGCTGGGGAATTCCTTTTCGTGTGACTTTTCTGTGGACGATTCTGGCGGAGCCAGACTGATGGCTAAGATTCTGTTTAGGAAATTTCCTCTCGAACTGAAAGGCGAGATAATAGCGCTAACAAATAGACGGGTGCTACCTTTGTCCTCCATATTGAGGCTAACTGGAGAAGCAATAAAGAGATTGCAGATTAAGGGCGGTGTCTCCAATGCATTTACATCAACAGTAAGACAGAATACGTCTCAACAGTTTGGTAGGGGGAACGCTATTACTCCTTCTTTTTATGTGGATGTGAACAATGCAACTTCAACCGGGTATTCCCGCACGTTGCCACCCATTCTCTCAGTTACATTCTCTTGTGGACCAAAGACAGTGTCAGTGAATTGCCTACTGGACACGGGTAGCGGGCGGAAATATCTGGCGGCAGATGTACTGAGAACTTTGTGCCCAATCGAAACCCTTGGTGTCAATTGTCAGCTGAGATTGTCTACCTTTCTAGGTGAGTGTCAGCGTGGGTTCACAGAGGTAGTCCTGGGAGTTGACTTGGGTTCTGGAAGGACTGTGACATCTCCTGTCTTGGTAGCCGATGGTATGGACTTGTCGGTTCGAGTGGCCAACCTGGAATCTCTATTGCGTGTCTTTCAGGATGCAAAATATGCTTTGGCCGGCCAGTTTGAGACCGGAAAGGATTTAATACCGATCAAGGGAATAATTGGGTTAGACCTGATTGAACACCTGGACTCATTAAAGCTGATCCCATGTTTGAATGGATGGGCCTTTGCAACCCCGCCTGGATTGGTCCCGTTTGGAGCAGTGGACTCTTTTTTCTTGGAAGATAAGCCCCTCTCTGAGGTTACTCACCTCTCGTTTAATTCGGTAATGGAACATACCCCCCAGGTCGATTCATCACATTTATGTTTTGTCCTTGAAACACAATCAACATACCTGGATCCCATGGCGGAGTGCTTTCCTGACAGTATGGTACAAAGAGGACTAGAACAAATGTTTACGTTGGAATCTCTGGGGCTTCCCAGTCAGGAGGACTTTTCTGATTACGATAAAGTTCAGATGAAGCGATTTGAGGAAACGGTAGAGCTTCGGGATGGAAGCTATTATGTGGAGCTCCCCTGGCATCACGATAGATTAGCCAGAGTCCCCTCTAATCATGCAACTTCCTTGCATGTTTTAGACCGGGTAGCAGCAAACTTGACTAAAAGAAAAATATATGATGAATATTTGGAGGTGTTTCGTCAGCAACAGGAGGACGGTATAATTGAAGAGATTTTTGTCTCCCCTCAAGAGTTCGACAAATATGTGTGGATACCACATAGACCAGTTTTCAAGTCGGACCCTACGGCAACTACCAGGATAAGACCAGTGTTCAACTGTAGTTTGAAGACAGGAGATGGATTATCGCTGAACGAAGCAGCATATTCTGGCGTTAACTTAACAGGGGACATCTTAAAGTTGTTGCTGGCCTTTAGAGCCAACAATTATGTGCTACTAGCAGACATTCGCCGAGCCTTCCTAATGATTCGGCTTAAGCTGGAGGCGGATAGGAACCGGTTTTGCTTTTTTCTTAAACAAGGAAATTGTTTGCGCTGCTTCCGCTATACCACCTTGATATTCGGGTTTACTTCCAGCCCATTTGTGTTGGGGTGCATCTTAAAATTGCATGCGGCAAAATACCCTCAAGATGCTTGCCGCAGAATGATGGAGGACCGGTTTTATGTGGATAACCTTGTGGCATCCGTGGCAGATGCGAGTGAGCTTACTACATTGTATTCCCTTGTTAGAGAGCGTTTGCTGGAAGGGGGCTTTATTATCCAGTCATGCAACTCAAACAGTCAGGCGCTCCGCAATAGGATGAAGGAGGATGGTACTCTAAGTATCCATGAAGAGGAGTGGGAGAGAGTACTGGGCTACCGATACTCCCCACATTCGGAGGAGTTATATGTCGCTCCGGTAAAGTGCAATCCTGACGTGACAACTAAGAGAGGTGTTCTTTCAGAGTCAGCTAAGGTCTTCGATCCGTTGTCCCTATGTCTCCCGGTTACTATCCGCAGTAGAGTGCTAATCAGGTCCATGTGGAAGAATGGTGCAGGTTGGGATGATCCACTCCAGCCAGCGATCTTGAGCGATTGGAGAGAGCTAGCCAGGGACCTTTCAGGGTTGAGTGATTTCCGTTTTTTGCGCAAGGCGCTTATGGCAGGGCTGCCTGGAGATATGTACCTGTTTTGCGACGCGTCCAAGGAAGCATATGGGTTTGCCGTGTATATCGTACAAAATGGTCGGTTATCCTTATTATTTGCGAAAGCTAAGGTGGCACCTATGAAGGACAAGACTTTGCCTCTGTTGGAACTAATGGCCGTTTTCCTCGCCTTCAAGTGTCTCCCCACAATCCTGGACAATTGTGAAGGATTTGTTCCCGAGAATTTGTGTATAGCCACGGATGCACAGGTGGTCTTGTCCTGGATTTTATCTAAAAACATAGCTAGCAAAAATGTTTTTGCAAAAAATAGACTTAAAGACATTCTGCAGATGAAAGTGGAGTTGGAGTCTCGCTATGGCTTGAAGACTCTCTTCAGATATGTTGATAGTACACTCAACCCGGCGGATTTGTTAACAAGAGGATTAACATTGAGAAAGTTCCAATCCAAGATGGAATTTTGGTGTTCAGGCCCTTCCTGGCTATGCGAAGGAATATCTCAATGGCCAGGACAGGATATGCCCTGTTTGAGTGAGATATGCCAGCGAATGACCCGCAGTTCAGCAAATTGTTCTTTGATCCATGATCAAGAGTACACTTCGGCCATACCTTTTCAGAGGTTTTCCTCATTCTCTGGTTTACTGACTGTTACTGCCTTGGTGTTTAAGTTCCTAGCCATCCGATTTAATCGACAATGGGACTACAACTCTAAGGCAGCGATCTACCTTATGAAGACAGTGCAACGGCAAGAATTTCCCGTGGAAGTGGAGTACCTAAAGGAGCCGAGTGGTAAACCCATGCCAGTTAGGGTTCGTGCTCTGGATCTTTTTCTGGACCCTGACGGTTTGATTCGATCTCGGGGAAGAATCAACCAATCTTCCCACTTTGGTTATGAAGTTAAAAACCCCATTCTGATAGGGAAACATCATCCTGTTACCAGACTCATCATTTTAGATTGTCATGAAAGGTGTTGCCACCTTGGAACTGGGTCAACTCTAGCGGAGTTGAGGCGAAGCGGTTATTGGGTCCCGCAGGGTCGACAAGCTGTGAATAAGGTACTGGCTGTTTGTGCCAGATGTAAACGTTATAATTCAACGCCAGTGACGCCGAATGCTGCTGCTGCCCTGCCGTCGCACCGTACCGATTTCAGAGTCCCCTATCAACACACTGGGATTGATTTTACTGGCCATCTTTGGGTGAGTGACGGGAAACGAGATACGAAAATGTACTTGCTCCTGTTCACTTGTTTGAATATCAGAGCAATACACATTGAAGTAGTTCCCAATATGAGCGCACCCTCTTTCTTCCAGGCACTGGTTCGATTTACTAACCGATATGGCGTTCCCGAAACCCTTTATAGTGACAACGCGAAAACGTTTATAGGAAGTGGAAAGATTTTCGATCGTCTCTCTCTTTTTACGGACTATCAAAGAAAATACGGTCCTTGTAAGTTAAAACTTAAAACCATTCCCTTGTTCTCTCCTTGGTATGGAGGAACATGGGAGCGATGTATCAAGACCATGAAGAATTGCCTATTTAAGATTCTTGGCAGGGGTAGATTGAATTACTTTACCCTTCTGACAGTGTTATCGGATATTCAGAGGTCTGTTAATAACCGGCCTCTTACTTACCAGGTGTCAGCCGACAAAAATGCTACTCCAATTACCCCTAATATGTTCCTTAAGCCCAATCAGAGCCCCGGGCTATTGATACGACTGGATAGAGAGGATAGAACAACCTTGTTGCCTCCCAGCAGGGAGAGGCTAATTCAAACCTTGGAACTTAGGGACCAATGTCTGACAGATTTCCACAAACTATGGTATGAGGAGTACCTGCTAGAGCTGGGAAGGAAGATTCCTGGTCGATCCCGACTCAGTACAAGAACCCGCCTCCAGAAGGATGATGTTGTGCTGATTAAGAGTCCTTTGAAACCCAGACCGTTTTGGGTCTTAGGAACTATTACTGAACTGATTCCAGGCCATGATGGTGTCGTTAGAGTAGCACGTGTACAAAAAGGGGAGGGCTTGGAGGAAGTACATTCCCTGAAACATCTGTACCCCTTAGAGCTTTCTAGGACTCCTGAAGGACCTCCTGTTGCGGAGGGAGGGGAGACGTTGGATTCACCCCCTAGTGTTGAAGAGCAGGTCTGGTTGTGTCCCCTGTGCAGCTCTCCGCAGCAGAATCAGAATATGATCGGGTGTGACTCGTGCGACGATTGGTACCATTTCCGATGTGTCGGTATCGACTCAGAACCTCCCAACAGGCAAAAGTGGTATTGCCCAGAATGTGCGCCCCTTAAAAAACGACGGGGTAGACCTAGCCTGCTGCCTGCTTGATTGATATCTGGACTGATCGACTACTGCTATATTGTACTAACAGTTGTTTTTTGATTAAGTATTTTGGTGGTCTGTCATTTTTATGTAACTTTTTCTTTTTCTTTTCTCTCTTCTACCTTTTGTTTTTTTTTCTCGTTTTTGTCGGGAGTGTGTGAGAAAATAAAACTAAAAATAAAAATAAAAAAAGGAGATTGCTTACTTGGTGGCGCCGGCCTCGAGGGCGGAATTCTAATCTGAGTGGTTGAGAGAACGAGTCTCTTATAAACTTGGAGGAGTAGGGGGAGGCACTATTCTTCTGTTATAAAAGAATTGTGTCTCTGACTAGCACCAGTTCTGTTAACGACTTACTGGTGAACGGTTGGCACAAATTAGTTACTCGCTGCTCGCCGTACTACAAAACTTGTTACTCGACCCAGTAGGGGGGGGGGTCGCATAGGGCATCCTTTGCAACCCCTCGGAGCTTACGCTATCACCGGGTAATCTACTTTACCCTCTAAATAGTTTTTTTTTTCCACAAACTTTATAGGAAAGCGTTTCCTGTTATGAACGGACATTTTAACACAAGGAACGAAATAAGATTTACACCGTATCATGATGACCTTTCATTATTCGCTGTAGGTCAATTTTGTTTTTTCTTTAAACGTTTTCACCTTTAAATTGTGCTTTTTATCTTTTAGTTTTGATTCTTTTAAATCTTCATATATTTTATATATTCAATAAATTGTACACACCGTCACACAAACGGTCTCAATTAACTAAAGAAATGCTGAAACAAATTTTGTGTTTTGAACACGAGAAAAGAAAACCATCCCGCTTTTTTGCGGAATGAATGAAAGGTAAAAGGTTTTTACAATTCTTTTATACTTTTTTATAAAAATATGTAAGGGTGTGTATTACTATACGCATATATAGGTGTGTCAGAAATTTCGTGAAAATATTGAATAATTTCACCCCGTCTTTCTAAGCTTATAACTACTCGAAAAATGTAATTCAAGCCCTAATTTTTTTTTTCAATTAAAGGTGTAAGAACCAAGGTTTCATTTAAAAAAAAACAAAAAACAGAAGAACAAACAAACAACGTGTTTAAAAAAAAAAAGAAGGTTTTAAACTTCGGACTTTACAAGTAAATTTCTAAAAAAAATACTACTTTTTTGTTGTTTTAAATTTGAATACATTATTTATTAATCTTTTATCTTCAATTTGTGATATATAAAACTTTGGTGAGTAAATTAATTATTTACTTTTTAAAAGACACTTGAAAATGGGGGGGGCGTGAATTAAAAAAAACGTTTGTCTAAAATATTATATTCGGTTTATTGGAAAGAGCATAAAATTTCAGATTGACCCTGAAAATATTGTAAAAATTGAATCAACAGAAAAATTTTGATAGATTTTTAAAGTTTAAAAATTGAAAAATACTGAACTTGTAAAATTCAATTAATTTCATTACTGTTTTTTTTTTTAATAAAAAATATATTTCTATTACTTTTAAAACAACTTTAATAGTTTATTTTGGAAGTATAATCCATAAAGAAAATAAACAACCCACTTTTAAAGGAGAAATTACGAGTTTTTTTATATTTCAGTTTCGTGTTAGCGGTGTCAAAAATTCCTACAAAAATTCTGATACACCTAATGCATAGATTCGAAAAAGTTGTCAAAAAACAAATATATAACAAATAAATGTTATCAAAGGCAAGATAAGTTATTTTTCTACATTACTGAATAATCTTTTTAGTGTTTTTATTTAATGTAACATGTTTATTCAGCTCGAAAAACATACAGTGTTTACCGATCTATTGGAAAATTTAAAATGGTGCCGAACTCTCTGCTGAACACGGTAAGTTTGGGAAAATGAGTTCAAAATAAAAATATACAAAATGCTGTTAAAAATTTGCTCAGTGTTACCGTGATATAGGATGACATATGTTCGGTGGGTTTCGAACAGTATTTTGTATATTTTTATTTTTAACTCATTCTCCCAAACTTACCGTGTTCGGCAGAGAGTTCGGCGCTATTTTAATTTTCCAATACATCGGGAAATACTATGTTTTTCGAGCTGAATAAACACCTTACATTAAATAAAAACACAAAAAAATACCAGTTAGGAAGAAAAGTAACTTATCTTGCCTTTGATCACATTTATTTGTTATATATTTGTTTTTAGAATCTATGTGTATAGTAATACAAACGCATAATTAATGATTCCAATACACAATGTTTACATCAAAACGTTTAACAAAAAAAAAATATATATTTATACATTTTTAAAGGATTATATGTCGCCATTTTGTAAATCGTTTAGAATCCATTGATAGGTGTACCAGAATTTTTGGGCAAGTCGCCATAGCAAACATTTGTTTAAATAGACTCTCCATGTCTACAAGCTTATAGCAATATGTAAATGTAATTTCAAACCCTAATTTTTATTTCAATAAAATGAGAAAAGACCAAATTTTAAAATCATAAAAAGTTTAATCGAAAAATATACAATTTTTTTTCAGCGGTTTTCTTTAAAAAAGATTTCACGAAAAGCAACAAAATTAACTTTAATCGAATTCTAATATATTGTAAGAATTGAAATTGATTTGACTTACCGGGAGTGGGTCGGAGGGAAGAAAAGACACTGAACTGCTGTTTGTCGTTACTGAGAAACTGGGTGTCTATTTCCTACTAAGTTAAATAGACATTCTAATCTTGTTGGAAATCACGTTGGAATTCTCGCCACTGAGAGTTAGTATATATAAAAGGAGTTGTCTCGCTACAGGTTAGTGATTAGTTAAGAACCTAGTTACCTAGTGCTTCCACTCCCGGAGTCCTCACTACTTGAACTAGTGCGTGGTCTTTTCGCTTTCTTATGGCGCGGAAAGCAAGCCATGGTTGCTCGGGAGATCTGTTGCCTGCATCCGTCTGAAGGCGGTCTGGGTATGCCTAATATCAAAATACATAGACACACTCTAAGGCTGATATACCTGAACCGAATGTGTACACCTGACTTAGGGAACGGTGTCTTCTGGATGGAAGACACTAAGAAAGCCTTTCCGGCTTTGGAGAGTGTGCATTCGGCTGAGGGGGAGGCACGCAGGAGGCCCCGAAACGAATGCCATTTCTATTACGAGTGTCGACAGGCGTTGAGGTTCCTTCAACGGGTGAATGAAAGCCTCTCTGACACCCGGCTGTTGTCTCGCAAAGCGCTATATAGGGTTTTAGTAAGGGGATCTGTCCGAGACGAAAAGATTGAGGAGTTCGGTTTCAAGAATGAGGAGCGTCGCTCGATATGGCCTTGTGCGCCCGGGATGAGCTGTTTCGATAACTACGAGGCATCGCTCACCTGGCTGGTAATCCAAGATACCCTCTGGGTTCACAAAAAACTTTTTATAGCGGGTTTTACAATGACACCTAGTTGTGTCCGATGCGGAGATTGGGAGGAAGACCTAAGCCATGCTTTCTTCCGCTGTGCTATCGTTCGACCGTTATGTGAGTTAGTTGAGAGCTTCACGGTTCGCATACTAAACGGGCGTTTTTTTGTACTGGATGCGGTTTCCCCGTGCTGCAATTGGGCGCCGAGTATGAAGAAAGAGGAACGTTATGTTTTTTTGTGTTTGCTAGCTGTTATGAGAGGCGTGATTTGGTCGACACGACAGAAGGAGGTTTACGGAGATGAGACCTTCACTGCTCCCCAGCTTGTTCTCATGTTCAAGCATCAGTTGAAAATGCGAATTAAGCTGGAGAAGGTGAAACTCACTCCTGTGAATTTCAACGAAAGGTGGGTGAAAGCTTCGCGACTGTGTAGAGTGACTGGAGCTGGCCTTGAATTCGTTTCTGATTTGATTTAGGTCAAAAAGGATTTTGGGTGTCCTGAACTAACAAGACATCAGTATCGGACCGATTAGTTTAGTATAGGTTAGTTAGGCTTTATTGTTTGATTTTTTTAGCTTAGCTAGAGTATGTATGTGTTCATCGTCCCAGTCCCTCTTTTAGTTTGCCCTTGTCCCCCCCTTTTTTCCCCCCACCTTAGGTTCGATAATCCCCATTCCCGACCCCAATTAGGTGACGGATGCTTTGTCAGTGATGCAGGTCGTTTTTGTGGTGTTTATTCAATAAAGTCAGTTTTCGTGCGGACCTGCGTCTTTTCGACTGACAAAGCTTTCTATCTGCCACAATTAGTAGTGGGGGCTCTTTTAATAACTACTATTTTTTCATTGTAAATATTTCATTCTTTTTTGTATATAAAATTTTTAGCCCCAACCCCCCAACATCATGTATATATCATTTTTCGGGTTATAATTAGGATTCCCATAGAGTGATTCTGGTATTCTGGTGAAAGAGTCTAGTTAAGTTAACTTTATGTTAGATAGGTCCACATTAACCCCCCTTATTTTTGGCCTTGTGCCACATTTTGTATATATATTTATGCAAATAAATATTAAGAACCTAGTTACCTAGCTTGCTAGTCAGTTGGCGTCTCTTAGACTGATTACCTCGGCAAACGTTACCTGTTAATTGTTACCTTTACAAGGAAAGAAAAGACTGCTTGTAAGCAACGTCACCATTTCGTTGCAAGCCGTTACTTCCTTTTCTTACACCCCCTCTTCTTGTTGGTGAAATAATCCCGACCATATATATATATATATATATATATATATATATAACTGAAAAAATCACTTACCTGGTCCAAATTACTAAGCTATGGGTGCTTGTATTCTTCCTGTGTAAGAATTTATCCATATTTACATATTATATTCCATGTATTTTTAAATGAAAGGATTTTTCAACCAAGAGTCACAGTAAACCGTCTGTTTGACAAGAGTTTATCCGCCATTAACGAACCCGGATGTTGTTCGATTTGTCAGTGTGTTATCTATGGAAGCATGAAAGTTGCAAAAATAATTGTCTCCCTTTATATTTATGCTATCCAGCCTTACCTCCCTTTTGAATTTTTGACATATTTCATTTAAACTACAATGTGATCAGTATATGAAAAATACTAAAATTTCATTCATGGATTTTGATCAATTACAACTTAATCGCTCGACCAAATTTCCATTTTTTTTAATCTCGTAAAGAAATACATGAATTTTTTATCTAATATATTTTCATTTTCTTTATCGAGTGATTTGTTTTTAAATATCGAAAAAAAAGAAAGTATTGTATGAAATAGAAAAAAATATCGTCAGCGGCAAATATGTACTGGACTATGTAAACATAAAATAAGATTTCTCTTAAAAAATCAACGTGGTTTTAGAAAAAAATGTTTTAAACTTTGGACTTTACAGGTAAATTTACAAAAAAAAACCACTCTTTTTTGTTTTAAATTTGAATATTTTATTTATTGATCTTTTATCTTCAATTTATGATATATATAAATCTTTGGTGAGTAAATTAATTATATAAATTTTAATAAACATTTCAAAATGGGGTGAATTTAACGAAAAACGTTTGTGTAAAATATTAAATTTGGTTTATTGGAAAGAGCATAAAATTCCACATTGATCCTGAAAACATCGTAAAAATTGAACCAATAGAAAAATGTTGATAGATTTTTAAAGTCTAAAAATTGAAAAATATTTAACTCGTAAAATTCAATTGCTTCTAGGTTGTCTCTTTTTTACCAAATAAAAGTATGGAAACCAGTAATTAAGCAAATTAAAAGTTGTACAAAACCGTATTTCGTATTTAATATGCAAAGGTTTATAATATTAATCATTGAACTGTGTAAATCTTAAAAGCGAAGAAAATTATAAAGATCAATCATTAATTTCAGTTTGAAGAAGTTAAACAAAGGTTTTAAAAAATCATTAAGTCGCTTCTGCTTTTCCATACTTTGTATAGTAAAGACAAGTCTAACATCATGAGATTATGCGCTCTCTTCTTCACAATTCTTCAGCAGTACCTATACGTCACCAACAATTATATGTCGTAAAATTTGTTTTAAAGTTTGCTTTTTTGTGTTTTTTTACAAAGGAATCACCACTTATCAAGGCCTAGGGGCCACTTGATGATAAGGGTTAAACAGTGTACAATCGTCAAAAGGACAATATCATAGTAATCGTTAGAAGTGTAAATTTGGTAAATTGGATTTAAGAGGGACAGGTCATCAAGAACTTGTTTACATTGGACTTGAAGACGGCCATATTGTAGTCAGCTGGAAAACAGGTACACAGAAGAGAGTTCCACAGGTGTGCAGTTTTTAGAAAGAAACTTTGTTCATGGAATCTACATTTAGATTTAGGCACAGATAAAGAGTGGGGGGGAAAGCCAAACGTGTGTTTCTCGCGAATGTTTGACGAGTAGGGGCCATATATTGGAGCTCAGACTAGCACTTGCCATGAAAATAATGATAAAATAGTATTGATGTTGTGTCGTAAACAAATAAAAACATTTTAATGATCGTACCATATTTGTTTTTACTATTTCATCTGGTGTAGTTAACAAAAAAACGATCAAATTCTTTTTTTTTTATTGTTTTTGGTGGGGTTGATTACATTTAAACAGCCTAAAAATATCCACAAAGCAAGACTAGAAAAAAAGTTTTATTTAAAATTTAACGTAAAATGAGTACATACTTCCTTGCTATTTTGCAGTAAAATGAGATATGTAAACAATGTGACTTTCCATTTTCTTCAATGGAAAAAGTGGGTGGTATATCACATTTTTATTTTGAATTTACTTATCCAATTTAGGTTTCTTGTTAGAATATAAAATATCTGGATTGGAATTAGTTGGGAAAATCAGCCATTAGAAAGGTAATGTAAAAAATATCACTACATAAGTCGACCAATTTTGACAGCTTGACTTTATTGGAATCACTTCCATTCAGACTCAGAGATACAACATAACGTTCAAGAGCAAGTGATGAATGGAAAGAGCTGAGCATATGTTGTCACTTGTTCTGGGTCCATTTATGGCTTTCTAACAATATTTTTTGTATATTTGTTAAAGAAATTTTGAGTCATTATCTAAACTTTAAATACTTAGTCATCAATTCATAGATATTTTTCTTGTTTCCATATATTGCTCGAAACTATATTTTAGGGAGTTGAGTTAATGCTTTTCGGGCACTCCCTAATAAAATAAATATTTCAACACAAGCTACTGAATAAACGAACAAACGACTTCATAAAACTTACAAGGAAAAGGTTTATTGAAGCAAGGACAAGATTTCATTTAGATATAGTTAGGATAGAACTCGTCTGCCTTTGCTCGGTAGTTAATCCCAAGTGGGAATTGTAGATACCGGTGTAGGCAGAGAGAGAGAGAGAGAGAGAGAGAGAGAGAGAGAGAGAGAGAGAGAGAGAGAGAAAGAGAGTGAGGAAACAGGTCCGTTCTCTTTGACGTCTCGCTGGAAAAGGGAAGAGTTTTTTCTCGTCCGGGACGGAAGCAGTTATAGTTCCTTAAGGGGGTAAGGAAGATCCCTTTGCTATGCCTCTGATTGGTCAGTATGTGTCATATCGCACAGTCAGGGGAGGCACAAGAAAAGAGTTCTATTTGTTTCTGCTACAATATGTTTTTTTCGAACCAATTAAACAGTTGGAAGTTATCACCTTAACTTTTCGAACCGATTTAACATTTTAAATTAACTAAAAACTCTTCCAGATAGGGAGAAGTGTAACTTATCTTGCCTTTGCTTACAATGATTTCTTATATATTTGAATATTTGACCACGTTTTTGTACCTCTGTAGATTGTAAAACAACCCCTAATTTTATTTAAAATAATTATTGTCAAAAAGATGCTAGAAAAACATATTTCAATTACTGTGTGGCAACCTGCTACGTCGGGCTGGAAAAAATGACAGGAAGGAAGATTTCCACAGCTGTCACCTTTTTGAAATGCCTATGTGTTATTAAAAATTCATAGGAACATTAGGTTGTGATGCGTATGCGACCATACGCATACATAAAAGAAAAGGAACTATTGTTACATTCCCTCACACTTAAATATGGCGATCTGTCCTGAGGCAGCAGGCGGACAGTATAAAGGCATTTACCCGCCAAAATCAAATCTGTTTCTCTCCAGATTCTCAAGTGCAGCTCGTGTTCAAGGAAGCTCCGTTTCGTGAGACGTTAAAACACGGGCCACAGATGAACTATATTACCCATTGTGGCAATCCACAACATCCAGTGAGAACTCAAACCTCATTTCAAACATTCGTATCCTAAATCACTGTCCTTACAATATAAGCACACACACACACACACACACACACACACACACACACACACACACACACACACTAAGTTATATGGATCACTGATATTTTCCTCCAGGAAATAAGCCATATTGACTTCAAGCCCTTCGCCAGCACACCTATGAAAAAATCAGTACTTTCAAGCCTTGTGATATACACACAAAATCCGCACACCAATAATCATTCATTTAAAACGTTCTGTAGCAAGTTAACAAACTATTTAGTATAAGCGGATCAATGCCCTGTGTCAAAGTGATTCGGTCGCACTGTCCAATCGGTTGGCAGGGCGCATTGATTTTAGCTATCCCCTTAAGAACTATTTTTAGTCCTTTGGGATTTCAGCTGCGATCGACAGAGGGACGCCAGCAAACAACCTATACAGACCTCTCTCACTCACTCCTCCCACTGCTACTTGTTGATGAGAGCAGTCTGATGGCAGACGACACCTTAAAACAGACATTTACACTTTCTTTCTTTCTCTTCAGTCTGTGATACAATCTCGCCTTTTCTAAATAAGCCCTTTGTTGTTTTTTTTTGTTAAAAGCAATGCCGTTTGGCCTTCTGTTTATTCAAGCAATTATTCTCCTATAGTTCAAACACAAGGACACACTTATGTTGGAACACTATTTTAATACTCTTTTCACGTAAATAGATTTTTTAAAACTTTATATAAACTCAGCGATTCCCTGTTCTTTATCGAGTGCCGTCTTTTCCTTAATTTATTTTTATTTCTTTATTTGAGGACGTAAATTGGCAACTCTTCCTATAAATTGGTGATCCGATTTAATTTATCATTAAGGGTCCCAAGAATGTATGCCATAACTGTCAAATAAATATATTTTTATTTAAGATAATAAAAAAGCCAAAATATCATCTTCTTCTTTTTTTAAATTCCAATCCTATTTTTAAGGTTGAAACGATGTAAACATTTAATTATAACGTTTTCTATATTCTCTAGTATTCTGGACAAGCAGTAAGAAGAAGAACTATTTCCTTAACTAATTGTCAAAATAAATATTTATGTAAAATAAGAATTAAAAAAAAAAATTTAAGTTAATTTTTATAAGGTCAAAATAACATTTTTTTTGTAGGTCAAACTGCTTTTAGAAAGCAAAATTTCTAATATTAGATCATAAAAAGCACTTTTATGACCAAATGTTACATTAAAAAAAAAAGGTCCGAGACATTCTGGTTTAAATTAATTCAAGGGAGTTCATCATTTTTTCTTTGTTATTCTATAAATTATAAAAATAATGCAATAAATAGAAATAAAAAAAAACGTTATATTAACTAAAACTATCGGCACACTCTAAAAATGTTTCATTATTATTATTATTTTATTTATTTATTTATTTTTTTTTTTTAAGGCTTCTACGAACTAGCTCCCTCGTCGCCATTTTCAACACATAAATTCGTCGCTGGCATGGACACATTAATGATTGATTTTTCGATGAACGAACAAGTTAACAACATATACGTTGCTTTGTCCGAGTAAGTATTTGTTTTTATTTGTTATTTCTTTAAAACATATTCAGCAATTAGCTAAATTACTTTTTAACCAATTCTATTTTAATTGATGTCATCCAAGTTATTTTCTTAAAGATTAATTTATGTTATTGATGTTTATTTTATTTTTAAAAGATTAATGATTATTTCTTTTGAAAAAAATCATGTAAAGAAAATTAATGTACTTATTTACATAAGCTTTTTTATTATCGTTTTACGATCGTCAGTAGTAATAATATTTTTCAAGAATTCAATTCGTTCATACTTTGAATATCATTGTACAATCGTTTCGGGTTTGAATTACCGTACACACAGATTCGAAAAAGTTGTCAAAAAACAAATATATAACAAATAAATGTTATCAAAGGCAAGATAAGTTACTTTTATACGAAACTGGATATATTTTTTGTGGTTTTATTCAATGTAACATGTTTATTCAGCTCGAAAAACATACATTACCGATGTATTGAAAAAAATTAAAATGGCGCCCGACTCTCTCTTTAGCACGGTAAGTTTGGGAAAACGTGTTATAAATAAAAAACTACACAAAATACTATTAAAAACCCACCGAATATATGTCAGCCTATATCACTGTAACATATATTGAGCGAGTTTCTAACAGTATTTTATCGAGTTTTTATTTATAACATCTTTTCCCAAACTTACCGTGTTAAAGAGAGAGTCGGGCGCCATTTTAAATTTTCCAATACATCGGTAAACACTATGTTTTTCGAGCTGAATAAACATGTTACATTAGATAAAGACACAAAAAAAAATGTATCCAGTTAGGTAGAAAAGTAGCTTATCTTGCCTTTGATAACATTTGTTTGTTATATATTTGTTTTTGGACAACTTTTTCGAATCTATGTGTACAGTAATATAAACCCATTGTTTCTTTTTAATTTGTCCTAATTGTGTTATAATGTATGGCGTTATAGAATTATGGGGGATCCTAGTTCTGGCTGTACCGTGTTAGGTGAAAACTTGGTACTCATACAGAGAGTGATCCATGCTGAAATATAACGTTATTATTTAAAAAGCCATTCTTAACATGGGGAGGGTATTTTGTACCTATTCTGTACTTTAACCTTACAAGTGAATAAAAAAAACATATCATAAAACTTTGATTAAACTTGGAAATACGATTTAATAAATAGCGTGGATCACTCTCTACTCTGCATCAGCACCGAAAACTTTGAGGTGAAGAAATAATAGGCTGGTTACATTGTAAAAAAAAAAAAATAAACCAGTTGACATGAAAGAAAATGCGAAGCTTTGGTACACCATTTTATTTTTATGTATACAATCTTATTTTACAAAACTAAGTGATACTTGATAAAATTTTGCATAAGATAATAAAATACGATTGTATTACTCATGTTTTTTTTTAATAACGTTGTTTTACATAGTTTGAATTTTTTTGCTATTATAAAAATAAATTTATTAAATATTAATTTCTTTATATTTATTAAAATAATAGAATACAATATATATTTTTAATTTTTGGTATTAATCTTTTAAAGAATACAATGTTTTTCAATTGTTTCGTTCTGTTTTAGTATTATGAAAATATATTTCTTAAATATTTATTGATTTCTTTATATTTATCAGAAAAATAGAATATATTTTTTTAAATCTGTGTATTATGCTTTTTAAAAGAATACAATATTGTTTTTAATTTTTTGTAGGTATTGAATAACACTTTTTCGAGATTACGGCTTGTTGCTGTAAAAAGCGAAACACAATGACTTAAAATGGAAAACGAAAAGAAGTACCGATTTTTAAAACAATGAAGAAAGTGTTCGTTCTTCCCCCCCCCCCCTGTTCAATTTCGGATCGGTGTTTAGCTTTTTGCATCAACAAGCAGTAATCCACAAACTGTGCTATTCAGTAGTTCATGTATGATTATTTAAAAGTGCGTATTTCTCATTGAAAATTTGTGTTTCTCAATAGACTTTACCGTTTATTTTCATAAATAATATAAAGAAAGAAAACTAGTTTTAATGCTTATGAAGAATTTTCTTTTGTCACAATAAAATCACGCCACGATTTAGCAATTTTGCCGAGATTGGGGACGTTGGAAAACATATACAACTTATTATTCTTTTAAATCGATTAAGTTAAATAAATTTATTTTATTAATTTTTGAATTATTAAAAGCTTTGGGCTTCTACTGTGACAATCGATTGATGCCTCCGTTCAGTCTTGAAAGCCAAAGGAAACCCCTGTAGAGGGCATTGCGCATGTAATTGTGAGGCAAGGATCGCGCAATCTGTAACTACACCTCTCCTGAATCGACACTGTTTGTAACCAGTGGTAAGGAGAAGACCAGGACGACTGGAAACAATGGCGAGATAAGCGGAGAGCACATACAGCACCTGGAAGTCCCAAATGGTCACCCATTTAGTACTGACCAGGCTCAACGTTGCTTAACTTCGGTGATCCAGCGTGAAGCGGTGTGTCAACTTGATTATGCCAACTGTGACGATAGTTGATGAAAAGAGAATTTGAGGGGATGAAACAATGATTTTTTTGTTTTTTAACACTGAGGTTATTTTAGTTTTTCAATAACAGTGACTCATTACTTGCACTGGAAATTGGATTGTATTTGTTATCGGAATTCTTTCTTGTTATTTATTACTCACTAGGAGTTTTTGCACAGGCCATCATCAAAGCTTTCTCATGGAGTCTGAGTGGCAGCAAGTCTTCCCAGATTTTCATTATTCTCCACTTCTTTCAATAACCTTTACAAATTGATTTGTGCTACCATAACGGCCGTCTACTATTGATTTCTAGTTTGCAGCAACCATTAGTCTTCACTGGAATTTGGCTGGAAATATGTCTTTTAAAGGTCCCAGACTTCTTTGGCTGGCAATATGTCTTTTTTAGGTCCCAGTCCTATGGAGTGCTGGTTAGTGTTTTCCTTGCTCTTTACATCCTCCCTGACTAATTGGTTTTGTTCCGTTGATACAGACACTTTTTAAGGGGAGAGTAACTTAAATTTATACAGTTATAGTTTTTTTTTTTCTATATGGTGTTTCTGTCGTTTGCTTCTGTTGTATTTTTTGTGTCAGTGCCTTTAGATCATGTGCATTAGTTTCTGCATTCAAGGGGTTTCCTTAATATTTTTGCCTTTTTCATTATTGCTATCTTGTGTATCTTCTCAACCATCCCTCTGATTTCAATCCTCATTCCCTTTTCTAAGTTTTTTTTTTATTGTTTATAGCGCATCTACTATTATCGGTGTTACATTTTCAGTATTCTCCACTTCTTTCAATAACCTTTACAAATTGATTTCTATATCTTCTATATACCTGATTCCAATCCTTCATTGGTATTAACCGTATATGTTTAGGCTCTCTGACAAGTTCCTTATACTTGCTCCGCTTCTTTGTCTCCTTTCTTTTCTGAGTGTTCAAGATACAATTGCTTGTAGAATTCTCTTAAAGTCTTTATCTTGTTTACTGCATTCACTTATCATATGGTTTACTGTTTCGTCTCTTTGATCATAAACTCTGTATTTGCTGTTTTCTTGTGTTTTGTTGATTCTTCCTTTAATGTGATTGCTTCTAATCACGTTATTATCATTATTATTATTGTTGTTGTTTTCTGTTGTTGGTATCCACTTTGTTATTGTTATAAGCTTTTGCTTTTCTACCAACTATGGCTGAAGGTAGCCTTGTATCCATGAAAATTTAATAAGGTCTGATTGAGTTCCCACTTCCTACTTATCAATGATTGTTAATATTAAATATTTAGTCGCATGGGTACAGAAACAACTTTTTCCATATTCGAGGAAATAGAAAATTGTGACACTTACGTCACCCGCGCGTCGTCCAGTGGTGGAATGACCCCGGTTGTCGGTTCTGGTGTTTCCTTGGCGATGATGTCAACGGCCGGTTTCCTGAAACAGACTTGTCATGCAAAACAATTGAAAGGACCAAGTCAACAAGCGTTTCCTTTTGTACAAACTTCCTTGTATTTCAATCAGGGTACAATCGCAGTCAGCTGTTCAGTTAGGGACTGGCCACTTGTTAACTGCGAGGTTTTCTCTTCTCTCTCCGACAGAAAACTCAATTATCTACGTGACAGGGTCAATCGATGGGGGAATCTTCGTTCGTCGGACCCAAGGAAGCAAAGCTCTCTCTCTAACTCTAACTGTCAATCTCTCAAGGCTCGCTGCTTATATTGTGGGGGCGTGGACTGGGTCTCTTCCCGTTTCGGGTCGTTGGCCAATCAGAACTAAGGGATCGCTGTCCGTCAAATCTTAGCCAGGCGGCCTATACCCAAAAAGGAGCTGTCTTTCTTCCTCTGTTGGCATTCGGGTGTTCTCGATTTCGACCGATGCGGCCTAATGAAACTTGACAGGTCGTAAAAACAGAGATGTCTTACTTAATTATTTTTGAGAGGACATAAAAACAGCTGAATCCGATTCCACAAAGGCCACGCGTCTTTTCAATAGGGTCACTTATCGCCCAGCTGTTCGTCGACACTGTCTGCTTTGTACATCGGAATTTCATTGGTATCCTCGCCACCCACGGGCTGTTATGGCCAATTTAACGTCATCACGTTCTCCCACCATAAGCTATGATCTTATCTTTTTTCTCTGTCTTTCTTTCTCTTCCTTTCGTCGTTTACAGCTGCCTTTTTTCCTTTTCTTTTTCCACGGGTTCACCGCTACTCTTGGCCTTTTAGTCAGGATCAAAGTGCAGCATCTGTTCTTCGGATGCCGCACTTCCATTTCTTGTTCTCTTTTGGTGGAGGAGAAATCCTTCACGACTGGGACAATTCTTATTTTGGTACCCTTGAGCGTCTCTCATTCCACTCCCCTCCCATCGACATGTCTTTTACATCGTAAAATACACCTTTTGCCAGGTGAATTGTTTCCCAGATTGCTGGATTTCCAACTGCACTGACCGTTTCAATGAGAGAGAGAGAAGAAAAGGGGAAAAAAAATCGCAAATCGTGAGCCAGCCCCTCTTTCCAGAATATATTAATCGCATGCCAAAAGAAAAGTGATAAAGTCTCTGGAGTTTTAATTGTTCGGGTTAGTTGTAAGAAACCAAAAAAAAAAAAAAAAAAAACAGAGAAAAAAAAACAAAATAAAGTAAAAAAAAAACAAAAACAAAAAAAAACAACAAAAAAAACAAGAAACAAGCGGAATGAAAGGAGGGGAAGAAAAAAAAACGTCTTGTTTGTTAGGAGAGTGTGGGTGTGTGTGTTCCTTCCTCTTCTGTCTTTGGTTTGTCTTAGGTTTACAGGTGTAAGATGGAAGTGTCATGCAAAAATGCTATTTTTTTTTTTTTTTGCTTGCTGTGTGCGTGTGTGTGTGTTTTCTCTTCTGTTTATCTTTGGTCTGTAGGTGTAAGATGGAAGTGTCATGCAAAAATATTATTTTTTTTCTGTTTTGCTTGCTGTGTGCGTGTGTGTGTGTTTTTTCTTCTGTTTATCTTTGGTCTGCAGGTGTAAGATGGAAGTGTCCTGCAAAAATATATACATATACTTTTTTTTTTCTTTTCTTGCTTGCTGTGTGCGTGGGTGTGCGCGTGTGCGTCCATAGGTGTGTTTTCTCTTCCTCACTGATTCTCCTGCTACTTTCTTACAATTTTAAGGGCCATTTTGGGCGGCCCCCGAACGGACTCGTCCTCCGCTCGTTCCACCACACCTGTTAGAGCCAGGTGCTGCCCCCCGCCGATGCCCTTCTTTTCGCTTAGCTGCCCGGCTGTCTGCGCTCTGGTGGTGCGCCCCCCCCCCAGTTCAACATAGCACTGCAGTGCCTGTCTAACGAGGTCCACAGGCTACCTTAAATCATGCAGTCGCTCAACCCGTATTTTCAATAACACGTCTCTCAACCTTCCCGGGGCCACTATACTGGGGGTACAGGTTTCCCGATGACAACACACCCAACTGCGCACATACACGTACACTTTTCTTTTTCCCTGGCCGCTACACGTGGCTGGCCGTTGGTATTCTCATCTTTATCATCTCCCCCCTCACATCCTTATCCAGCTATCTGCAAATTAAAAACACTCTCCAGATTTTCTTTTCTCACACCTCATTGAACAGATCCTACCCACATATCCATCTTCCTTTCTTTTTCTTTTCCTTTTCCTTCCCCCCCCTTTTTTTTTTTTTTTTTATACCTTCACTTGTCCCATAAGCATTCTCTCACTCGGAACAGGGTACCGCATCTGCCCTAACGCCACACCCAACATGCACTATTCTCATCCAGTGAAGGAGAGATCCTCCCCGACCGAGGCAATCCTGCCCTTCAGTCCAATAATTTGTCCCAGCAGCGCCATTTTGGTCAGAGACCAAGTGCAACAACTGTTTCAATGCTACACTAAAAATATTCAATCCCCGTCCCGTGAAGGAGAAATCCTTCTCGACTGAGCATTTCTAAATTTCTTTTTTTTTTTTCAAAACAGAACAATATCAGCACCGTTAGTTTCTTTAAGATATTCTACTCGACAGTTTAAATTCCCCCAAGACACCCTCGCTCAATACGCGACTTTCTCGTGCTAAGTTACTCTCCCCGTTGGCCAATTTACTCACTGCGAGATACTTCTCAATTACTTATAGTTCTTTCCTGCTATTTACAGCGCCCCCCCCTGAAGTTTTCCGTTTTAGTCCCTAGCTACCTCCAAGGTCAGTCCGCGACACAATCTGCCAACAGTGCGAACACATGGGGGCCCTCCATGCATCCACAGAGAAAACAGCTGCACCACATTTAAACCTGAAGATGTCGCTCCAACCTCCCGTCTCTATCCTACTGACCCTCACTGGTCCTTGGTGGAAGGACGTCACACTACTCCTGGGACAGGGAGTCCCTTGCTCCCCTCAACGGCAGCCTCGGTTCACCTCTCCCCATTTGCTGGAGCCAGGAGATGGGTATTGGACACTCTTCATCCCCTTCGTTCGACTCCTCAGCTGACTCTGCAGTCAACTGCCATTCCACTCTCTTTTCTTCACGAGCCGCGCCTACTCTTCGTGACCTCCTATAGCTGGTGGAGTGGAACCCTGAAATTTCCTGTTCCAACCTTCTGTCCGTCTCTATATTTCTAGGCTCTATAGAGGTTGTCTCTCTCGTCTTAAACCGTCGCTCAGTGTCATCCCTATGGTCGTCAGGAACTCTGTCCTCATCTCGCGTTTGACTACCCCCGGGATTCTTTATCTTTTCACCCGTCTCCTTCATCCAAACTTGGTCACCCTGTCTTAACTGTCTAGTAAACGCTGCCTTTTTTTTCTTCTTGACCTTCCTGGTCCTATTGGTCCTATCGGCCGTCGCCTTGAGGACCGTCCCTGATTCTCGGACTACTGGATCTGTAGGAGTTACTCCCTTCTTATTAACCTTATACATCGCTACCCGTTTTACTTGGGACAATTTTCCTCCCTGTTCCTTGGTGTTAACCACCTTGCCCATACAGGCCCCGACCGTTCTTTGGGAAAGCTTCCTGTTGCTGTCAGCTCCCATAGGGAGAGGGACAGACCTTGTGTCACCTAGTGGTATCTTCACCCCTCTCACCGTTAGCGTGTCTGGATTAAAACTCAGAGTGGCTCCCCTCGCTCGGAGCCAATCCTCTCCCAGAATCATTTCGTTGCATAGCCCGGGTACCACATACAGGGGGAAATTCTCTTTCTTTCCGGCCGCTCGTACGGGTAGCCATACCTTCCCTGTCACCGACATCCAGCTACCGTCGGCCTGACTGCACCCCACATCCGACGGGTACAACCTTCTCCTCCTTGCCACAGTCCGACAGACGTCCACGTCTATTAGGGATATTATTGCTCCGGTGTCAACCAGAGCCTTAACCTGCGTGGCTCCTATCGTCACATCACAAGTGAGTTCTCCCTTTTTTGTGAGCGGAGGGAACACCTGGGCTCTCCTCTTTTCCTGTTTCAGGGTTCTCTCCTGGTACCCCACTCCCGTGAGCATCGCAACTTGTGACAGTGGTTTCTTTCCAACCCTACCTGTCTGCCCTACCTCTCTTTCTCTACAGATTCGCCGAGGGGGTGGGGTTTGGTTCTGATTCCCTCTCTCCAGAGGATCTTTCGCCCTCGGGTGGCTTTTTCCTCGGTCAGGACAGTCCCTCCTAATATGTCTCAGGTCTCCACACCGCCAACACCTGCGGGACTGGTGGCTGTAGGAGAAACGGTCAATTTTACCTCCTCTCTGACACGCGTTCAGTTCGGTCTTTACGATGCCCACTCTTACTCTCCCATTCTGTCGGGGTGTCTTCTCGTGGACAGTGGGGCACTCTCTCGACCTGTGGCCCTCGCCGCCACAGTTCCAGCACACCAATCCAGGCTGGCCCCGGGCGAGTCCTCCGGCCCCATATCTCATTCTCTTCCCCAGTTCCCCGCTCCTATTTCGCGACTCCTCTCCCATTATTCTTTTCTGCAACCACGCATAGTTCTTAGCTATTTTGCGTGCTTCTTCTAGAGTGTCTGGGCAACTCTTTAGCACCTCTATCTTGGTTGCCTCGTCCCGCAATGCATCCACCATCGTGTCCACTAGCATTGCTTGGGTTGTGGGCATATCGCGGTGTTCGGTCACCGGATATGCCAGGACCGCCAGTTCTTGCATGCGGTCGACCAGTCTATCCACATCTTCCCCGTCGGCCATCTCTATTCGAGACAGCTTGCGCACCGCCTGCACTGTGGTCTTTTCGCCGGCGAATTTCCTCTTCACCTGATCGCGAAAATCAGACCAGGCTATGCCCGGGTTACTTTCCAGGCATTTGCATATAAATTCTGAGGCCGCTGCGACTGATCCGTCACAGGCAAGCAGCACCATTTCTCTATCGGTCAACCCATATACTAATCTTTTTTTTTCTATTATCGCCAACCACTCCTTGACTCCCCTCGGGCCTCCCCCATATGCGGGTACGCTGATTCCCCACAGTGGCCGCTCCATGGTCATCTGCAGCTCAACAGTCTGCTCTGACCCTTCCCCTATCGACTGACCCGCCCCGAATCCTCCCTGAGAATGCATTATGTTATTATCTATTTTTTTTCACTCCTACTACTCCTCGCCCCCTACAAGGTGTAACAGCGCCCAACACAAAACACAAACAGCCGCTGAAAGCAAAGCATACAAAAGAGGGAACCAGCAAAAAAAATGGACTTACCCGGTCTGATGCACTTGTTTTCTTCTGCGACTGGTAGATGAGAATGACTAACGAGCTGTTCAGACTTTATAATCAGTTGATTAAAGTTCGTCGTCTGGCTTCACTCGTGGCGTTTTTTTTTTGTTTTTGTTTTTTTTCTTCTTTTTTCTTTTTTTTTTCAAGATACGCTTTGGTTTCGAGTTTACTTTCTTTCCTTTTTTTCTTTTTTTTTTCAATTTTGGCTTTCTCTCTTTTTCTCCCTCCTTGTTTTGTTCGGTTTCTTTTTCTTTTTTTTCAACTTTCCCTTCCCACTCTCACAGGGAGATCTTGTGCCTTCGAGAGAGAAAAGAAAAAAAATTGTGTGCCCGTAGAAATTCGTTTGCACGTTTCCTACCGAAACGAGGTATCACAGGTCGTCGGCACCAGTTATGTGACACTTATGTCACCCGCGCATCGTCCAGTGGTGGAATGACCCCGGTAGTCGGTTCTGGTGTTTCCTCGGCGATGATGTCAACGGCCGGTTTCCTGAAACAGACTTGTCATGCAAAACAATTGAAAGGACCAAGTCAACAAGCGTTTCCTTTTGTACAAACTTCCTTGTATTTCAATCAGGGTACAATCGCAGTCAGCTGTTCAGTTAGGGACTGGCCACTTGTTAACTGCGAGGTTTTCTCTTCTCTCTCCGACAGAAAACTCAATTATCTACGTGACAGGGTCAATCGATGGGGGAATCTTCGTTCGTCGGACCCAAGGAAGCAAAGCTCTCTCTCTAACTCTAACTGTCAATCTCTCAAGGCTCGCTGCTTATATTGTGGGGGCGTGGACTGGATCTCTTCCCGTTTCGGGTCGTTGGCCAATCAGAACTAAGGGATCGCTGTCCGTCAAATCTTAGCCAGGCGGCCTATACCCCAAAAAAGAGCTGTCTTTCTTCCTCTGTTGGCATTCGGGTGTTCTCGATTTCGACCGATGCGGCCTAATGAAACTTGACAGGTCGTAAAAACAGAGATGTCTTACTTAATTATTTTTGAGAGGACATAAAAACAGCTGAATCCGATTCCACAAAGGCCACGCGTCTTTTCAATAGGGTCACTTATCGCCCAGCTGTTCATCGACACTGTCTGCTTTGTACATCGGAATTTCATTGGTATCCTCGCCACCCACGGGCTGTCATGGCCAATTTAACGTCATCACGTTCTCCCACCATAAGCTATGATCTTATCTTTTTTCTCTGTCTTTCTTTCTCTTCCTTTCGTCGTTTACAGCTGCCTTTTTTCCTTTTCTTTTTCCACGGGTTCACCGCTACTCTTAGCCTTTTAGTCAGGATCAAAGTGCAGCATCTGTTCTTCGGATGCCGCACTTCCATTTCTTGTTCTCTTTCGGTGGAGGAGAAATCCTTCACGACTGGGACAATTCTTATTTTTGTACCCTTGAGCGTCTCTCAAATCTCTGGGTTGTAAGTCGTTTTTCTAACTTAATTATTCGCCATATTCTCTTAGTAATTCTGTTGTAATATGCTAATTTATCTCTGTGCATTTTATACATTCTATGCAGGCCAGTCTCTTTTTTACATACATGCTCTCACCTTTGTTTAAAAATTTTTTTGTTCCATTTTCACCCCAAACAAGTCACAGTGCGACTTTGATGTAGGGAGCTACTATCGGGGTCATAAGTAGCAGGGATATTATGTAGAGAGTTGAGCAGTAAGATGTCTGTTCATATTACACTTAAACTTCTGCATGTCAGTACAGTTGAAAAAGCAGGAACCCGAAAGGGTGTTCCAAAGTCTGGGAGTTCTGGGAAATAAACTATTAGAGAAGAAGGGCTTCTTACATCTCGGGATCTCTACTGTGTATGGGTGGGAGTTTGCTGTGTGTCGGGTTTGTCAGGAGTATTTATGTCAAGGCGGGTACAAGGGGTTGTAGTTCCTTAGAGCATCAACAATTAAAGTACTTGTAGAACAGGCAGAGGGATGCGACATTTTGTCAATGGGACAGGCTGAAGCCTAGATGACAGGTTGGCAACTTTCTTTTGAACCCTATCCAGGAGCGAGAGACTAGTAGCAGATGCACCAGCCCAAATGTGACCACAATACTCCATACATGGGCGAATGGTTGCCTTGTAGAGGTACAGGATACTTTTAGGCGTAAGTAACTTTCTAGCTCGGAAGAGAGAGAGCCCACCTTCCTCACAACGACCCTGGCAATGCTCACAATTCAGCAATATTTCCTGTGAATGTTAAGCCAAAGAGTTTAAAAGAAGTACTTTCAGGTAATGTATCTTTAGCCATAGCTATTTGTGGTTGAAAAAGTTTCTTCTAATTATTAAAGGAAACCACTTAGTCTTGGGAGCAGTGAATTTGACCATCCATTTTTGTCTCCATTCCACCACAGATTGGAGGTCTTCTAGTATTTCTGCCATTTCCTTAGATATGTGTTCATTTGTTTACCTCTTGTGTCTGTTATAGAGCGTGGTGTCATCAGTAAATATACCCATCTCAGGGAGGTCATTTGTGAATATTAGGAATAATAAAAGTCTAAGGATCGAGCCCTGAGGTACACCTACATTTATATCATATTTTTAGATGTACGACTGTCGAGGGCAACTTGGATTCTTCTCTTATTTTAAAATGATTTCACTATGAATAGTATTCATCCAGTGATACCGTATGATCTGATTTTCCTACGAAGATCATCATGCCAAACCCTGTCAAAAGCCTTAGATATATCTATGGCTACTGCTCTCCCCTACTCTGCTTTGTCCAGTATATGGTAAAAATGTTTAGAGATTACAGTTATGATATCTGCTGTAGAACGTGCTTGTCTATCTATATTGTTAGTTGGTGAAAAGTTAACAGCTGTAAGGTGATGGACTATAGCTTGATTATAAACTCAAATATTTGGGCAGAAGGTGGGAGAATGCTAATGGGGTGATAATTTAATGGGTCAGTTCTTTCGCCAGAATTTTTGTAAACTGGTACCACAGAAGCAGTTTTTCAGCAGTCAGGAAAGCAAGAAAGGAAAAACATTTACTTTCAGTTTCTGTTCTTTTTTTTTAATTCTCTGTTTTTCTTATGTTTAATTAAACCTTTGATATCTAACAAAAGTGACACTTTTCTTGGGGATTCCATATCTTACTTTTGACTAATATCTTATTCTCTCTCTTGATGTGTATTTTTGCTTTTTACTGCAATTATCATTTACATTCATGGTAATGTGCTTCTTCATTATATGGAGATATAGAGTATGATACTATAATCAGCTCCCCAAAAACAAACTTCCTGTAGACCAATAAAGCAGGGTAATATTTTGTGAGAAAAAGCAACCATTTTGTTTCTCACAGTTTAACAATTTTTTTAACTCAACTGCAGGATCATCAAAATGGATTTTGATAATACAAATTGACTTCTCAATGTCACGCTCCCTTATCATCATTTCCCAGATAATCAGATAATAAATTTAACATTTGTAGCCCAGTTATGACAGGATTCTTCAGCACCTACTCCTTATAACTAAACTTTTAACTGTTGAGTAGCATCGTTCTCTTTCAACATGTATTTCTAACTGCAATTTTCCATATCATGAAGACACATAACTTCTACTCCCTCTTATATGAAGACTAAAATTACTTCTCTTATATCTTTTTTTTACAGCCAACTTAACCTCTATAAGGTGTAACCCGGATATAAGAGACGCGAATATAAGAAAAGCTAATATAAGAGAGATTTTCTCTGGCCCCAAACTGGAGCCTATGTTAATGTACAGGGTAAGCTTAATATATGAAATCCGGATATAAGAGAGTTTAGGCTCTGGATGTGAAGTATCTTATATTCGGGCTACACTGTATAATAAAGCGGACCCTCTGACTATAATTAAAGTCAATAAAAAGAAAGCAGTCTTGCCATTAACAATCACACACAAGCAAAAATGCAAATAGAAAATATCCGGTTATGCAGAAGGTCAAACATGTGAGTTATCCACTGAACTGGAAGATACTAGAGGAGGCAACTATTACTTTCTTTTTGATATTTCACTTCTAATCATCTGTAAAGTTGATATGATTAATATATGTGCTGAAAACATTATTTTTTAATGCATTGCTACTTGTACAGAGTTTTAAAATTGGCTTTATTTGTTGATATTGTTGATTAGTTCTAGGATATTGCTTTCTTCTGATATTTAACCTTTCCTATTCGTCAGCAAACATTAAAAAAATAAGAAAATGCAAAAGAAAAGGCCGTTTTAATGAAAATATATGACAAGGTTTACAACATATTAAAATTGACATCGACTGTAGTTATTGGTCGGATCACTGTTAAAATGGCCCAATTTTCTATGGGGCATGTAATATATATTCCCAGCAAATCAATGATATTCATATTAGCTAGTATAAATGAATAAGGCAGAAAAGTCGGTTCTTTCCTATTTTTGGTGTCAGTATCGTCCTGTATTACTTTGCATCATATAATTTTTAGGGTACCCTGTCGAGGAAATGTATTTATATTCAGCTAAGATACTGTCGATATTTCCTACCGACGAGTGGGGGGGGGGAGAAAAGACGTTTAACTTGCAATGAAAAATTACCTCGTTGCTTACAAGCAAACGTATTCTTGTAAATATAACGCGCTGTTAACAGTTGTCGTACCGGTCTGATAGATCTCTAACAACGACAAGAACAAAAAAACTACAACAACAACAAGCCTACAAAGGTGACTGTTTTTATAGTCTCAATCTCTCGTTCAGCGAGATTGAAACGAGACTGGAATGTCTATTTAAGCTATAAGGAATAGACATCCTATTTTCTTCATTAACAAACACCAGGCCGGCCCGTTCACAGCCATGAGGGTCTTTCCCTTCCCACCGAGCCACCCTCGGTAAGTCAATCAATTTAATTATCACAATACTCATTCTTACATGCATCGCTACATTATCTTTTCAAACTGAGGATCTGCTATTTGAAACCAAAGATCCTTATTTATAATTTCAGTAAGTCAAAAAATACTGATGCAAAACTAGAGTGTATTCAGTTTGATCCTTATTCAAAATCTACTATGGTAGAGAGAAAGAGCGATTGCTAATAACTTTAATATTTTATCAATACATCTGAAATTCTCATTTTCAGTCATTAGAAGGAACTAAATTCTTCTTTCTCTCACTCTTTCATTGAGTCACATCATGCCACATGTCAACCCAGCAATATCAACCAAACTCTGCCGTTCAATGTTTTTTGTTTTCAATTACATTTTGTTAAACGAGAATCATCATGAATGCTTTTAGATTTTTTGCCATTCATTTGAACTTCAGAACTGCTGTAATTTACTTAATTTTTTAGAAAACCAATTATTTTAGTTTAACAAAGATTAATTCAATTCAATATGTAAAATGTTAAAGAAATAGAAACTATTAATCGAACATAGATGAGACAGGTAATCAGAATATTGTCTTTATTTCTTTGATTATCTATTTTTTTTTTAGAAAGTAATTTGTCACTAAACGTCTGAAGCACAAATTGAATTTTTAAGTTCAAATGTAGCATATTGATTTTGACATTGATTTGGACGGTAATGCAAATCCTGATCACTTTATCTATCTATCTATCTATCTATCTATCTATCTATCTATCTATCTATCTATCTATCTATCTGAAGTATGAGGCGATGTTGAATTACTGTCGTGATTTCGGTCCCAATATTTTCAGCGATCACACTGAAAGGAAAGTAATTTTTTATTGTCTTTAGAAGAGGACATATTTTAACTTTTTGACATAAATATTTAATTTACATCCTTTTATGTATTTTTAATGTAAAAATTGATTTCTTTCTTTCTCGACGCATGCGACTCACAGGACAGACAGACACAAGGACGTTTGTACGGTAAGCCATTTTCCCCACAATTGCATCAATTTGTAATGATTTTATAGAGTGAGAGTAAAGAAAACTTTTCCTGTAAAACATATTTAACAGTTTATCTTCTCTACCCATAATCTCTATGATTAATAAAAATGAAACGAATTTATTCATCTGGAAAAATACATACAAATAATACAAACACAGATACCACATATAAATACAATATGATCACAATATCTGTCAATAACTATGCAAGACAAAACCAAGAACTGGTACATTTCACATATTTTTAACATTCGTTTATATGGTTACTCTATGTAAATGTGCACACTTTTTTTCGGAATCTACTGTTCTATTTTATTTGATTATTTGTTCACTACATTTATTGGGTAATGGAATATCAGTTTAAGGGAATTTTGAACGGGTAAAAACAACTATCAAGAACTAAACAGCATAGTGTCATCTAACACAACAAACAATAGAAGAACAAAAATTTAGTATTCAATTTAGCAAATAAGGTTTGTTTAGGAGGAAGAATAGGGAGCCCCTTACCTTACTCAGGTTAAGAAAAAAACATAAGTCATGAACCTCTTCGTTCTGACAACAAATTATGTTAGGAAACATTAGTCAATAAGGCATATGAAATGTGTTAATTATAACTGGTTCTAAATATAATAAAATATTTGTATTTAAAAAAAAAAATAATTCTTGATTTTATAATGCATGAAAAAAAATTATTACGATATGTTTATGCCATTTATTTTGTTATTTTATTGACTAACGGTATTTTAGTTAAATATCTATAAGAAAATTTTATTTTCTTAACGGACTGATATTGAAATAAAAATGTGCTCATACTTTGAATTTCATCGTAAGGGATTTGTGGACTTTTAATGAGAACAAACATAAATTCAATTTTACTGCATGAAATGAATTTATAAAATATGTTTTATATTTGCAGAATCTGCAGCAGTAAAAAAATCAATCATTGAATTAAATGGATTTTCATTACCATTTTGACTTGAAATATGTAAAGGTTTTTAAATATTTGAAAAATTATGCATGTAAATTTCATGTTGAAATTTATAGGAGCAGAGAAATGACATTCTTCTAAAGAATATAGCGTTTTTTGTGAACTCATATTTCGTAAAAATGTGTCAGAAACCTTTAAAGAAAAACATTGTAAAAGAAACGAAAAAAGACAAAATGACATGATTATTGTGATATTTAGATTTAATCTTTTGCTGCAATGCACATTGCAAAACAAACATGACACATTCTTGTCTTACACATAAGTAAAGTTTCTTGTGTCATATGCTGGCAAATATGGATAACAAACAACATTCTTGTGAAACATATAATTTTTCTTTTACACAAAAGGCACATTCCTTGTGTCATATGCAAACACATATGGGAGAAAAACCAAATTCTTGTGAAGTATGTGGTTCTTCTTTTATACAGGAGGCACATTTGTTGCAGCATATCCAAACACATACAGGAGACAAACCACATTCTTGTAAAGTATGTGGTTCTTCCTTTGCACGGAAGCAACATTTGTTGCGGCATATGAAAACACATACAGGAGATAAACTGCATTCTTGTGAAGTGTGTGGGTCTTCCTTTACACTGAAAGAATATTTGATGCGGCATATGCAAACACATGCTGGAGAAAAGCCATATTCTTGTGAAGTGTGTGGTTCTTCTTTTATACGGAAGGAACATTTGTTGCAGCATATGCGAACACATACAGGAGACAAACCACATTCTTGTGAAATATGTGGTTCTTCTTTTATACAGAAGGCACATTTGTCGCAGCATATCCAAACACATACAGGAGACAAACCACATTCTTGTACAGTATGTGGTGTCTCTTATGCACGAAAGGAAAGTTTGTTGCAGCATATGCAAATACATACAGGAGACAAACCACATTCTTGTGAAGTGTGTGGGTCTTCCTTTACACTGAAACAACATTTGTTGCGTCATATGCAAACACATACCGGAGTAAAGCCATATTCTTGTGAAGTGTGTGGTTCTGCTTTTACACGAAAGGAACATTTGTCGCAGCATATGCAAACACATACAGGAGACAAACCACATTCTTGTACAGCATGTGGTGTTTCTTATGCTCGGAAGGAAAATTTGATGCAGCATATGCAAACACATACAGGAGACAAAGCACATGCATGTGAAGTATGTGGTTCGTCTTTTACACGGAAGCAACATTTGATGCGGCATAGGAAAACACATACAGGAGACAAACCACATTCTTGTGAAGTGTGTGGGTCTTCCTTTACACTGAAACAACATTTGTTGCGGCATATGCAAACACATACTGGCATAAAGCCATATTCTTGTGAAGTGTGTGGTTCTTCTTATACACGAAAGGAACATTTGCTGCAGCATATGCGAAGACATACAGGAGACAAACCACATTCTTGTGAAATATGTGGTTCTTCTTTTTCACAGAAGTCAAGTGTTTTGCGTCATATGCAAACACATACAGGAGACAAACCACATGCTTGTGAAGTATGTGGTTATTCTTTCATGCAAAAGCAACATCTGTTGCGGCATATGCGAACACATACAGGAGATAAACCACATTCTTGTGAAGTATGCGGTTCTTCTTTTACACAAATGTCAAATTTGTTGCGTCATATTCAAACACATACAGGAGACAAACCACATGCTTGTGCAGTATGTAGTTCTTCTTTTATACAAAAGTCTGATATGCTACGTCATATGAAAGCTCATTCGAAAAAACAGGAATCCATTGTAAAACCACCGCCATGAATCATTGTACAACATTGAATGAGCCTTCTGCAAACAAAAATGAAAAAAAATCAAATAGCCCAGCATTGGATCTTGCTTCCTTGCAACAAGATAAGCACCACAAATACCAGCACCACTCCCTCAGGAAATGACAGAAATGGATAACAATAAATTAGTCCTGGTAAAACCCTTTCCGATAACTGAAGAGTTCCAACAAATGGGACTTGAGAGAAAACCAAAGCTGCCTAAAATACAGACCACGAGAGCAACCAAGACAGTTATTGTTGCGTTTTTACTTACTGGCTTGTGCTTCCCTATTTTGAACTCTGTCAAGGCAGAATAAGTCTTTCTAGCAGCTCCTGCCCAGATGTGGCAACAGTACTACCTCCTCGGACATCCTTGGCTCTTGTATAGGTAGAGAATTGCATCAGCAGTGAGATATCTACTGGATCGATAGAAGCATACTCCCATTTTTCCAGCGACTTTAGCAACAGATTTGATGTACATGTTCTATTTCAGATCAGGAGTAAACGGCAAGCCCAGAAGCTTGTTAAAACAAACATGGATCCTCTCCAAAACGAGAGCTATTCATTTCAATTGATGCCAAATGGAAATCGGAGTGTTTATGATGAAAAGATAAGCTTTGATTTTGATGTATGAAAAGTAACCAGCCACCTCTTTTCCTATTCTACTACGTGCTCAAGATCAGAGGAGAGAGAACTTGGTCGTTTACAGCCTTAGATGTGCTGCCATAGCCATAGATGGTAGTGCCATCAGCATAAATGTCAACGAATGATATATGTGTTTTGGGAGATCATTATTGTAGATCAGGAAGAGAGTTGGGCCTATGATGGACGCCTGAGGGACTCTAGCATTAATACTGTGAGCTTCTGATTTCTGTCCATCAACTTTTACTCTTATGAGCCTATCAGAGCGAAAGGATTTAATGATTGAGAAGACATTTCCAGCTATACTGTAACTGGAGATCTTGTAAAGTAGACCTTTATGCCATACCCTATCAAAGGCATTGGATATCTCAAGAGCAATTGCCCTTGAAAGGTTGTCTCCAGTGAGTGATTTGCTAATTCTATGAGATATAACCGTAAGCACCATCTGCTGTAGATCTAGAAGAACAGAAACCAGATTCCATGTCACTAAGAAAGTTATATTTGCTGAGATTGTTGTCTGCTTTTCTATTTAATATAGATTCCAGCAACTTACTCATGACACACAGGAGATTTATTTGTCTGTACTGAGAGGGAGATGATAGTATAGAACTCTAATAGTATTAAGCATTTTTCAATCAACAAACCTGTCACCACTTGATATTGATATATTTTTCATTTTTATTTCATCCTGTTTAAGACAATTGTATTTATTCTAAATGCAAAAGGTGTGTTAGTTTTTTTTTTTTTAATATTTAATAAAATCTTAACATTCGAGCCAGGACAACAAATATCTGATTATCCATTCGGTTTTGCTTAATCCTAACCTAACTTTATGAATTTTGATACTATTGATGTCGACCTCCCACCCGTAAATGTAGATAATTAAGAGAAAAAAGTGGAAAAAAAAAGAAATAGAAAACAGAGTTCATCAGTAGAGGATTAACAGCAAATTGTTCCTTTATGCAGACAAAAGAGAGCCTATGTAATGTTTTAATCAAGCAATGCCCTAACAATCGATCAAACAATAGATATAAATATATTTGGAATTGGTTTGTGATTAGGTTTAATTAAAAGTAGATATTGGTTTGCAACAGCAAACAAGCTATTATAACAGTGAGGAGCAGTTCGCAGACTAGTGAATAGCAATGTTTATGGCAATCTGATTGACGATGGTTGGAAGCTATACGTGAATGAACACAGCTCGTGCCTCAAAGAAGATGATGAAATTAATTGATCAGCCGAGAAAGACAGTTGTATAAACCCATACAACCACCAGCATGAAAGACTATGATGCTACATCTATGATACGAAGAGAACACAAATAAAAAAAAAGAGACAATGGCACACAACGTTGGAGTCAGCGAGTTTTTGAATGGGGCATCACATGTGATCTCAAAACTAACATAGTACATGTTTACACACAAAGACTGACCACGTTTTAGACTCAGCTACAAAAGAGATAAAGAATAAAAAAGAGGAAAGAACGTGAACCTCTGTTTCAGGTCTTAAGAAAAGACGTGTATTTCTCAATCTTATGCCATGCGTTACTTCTCTTTATGACTGTGACGTCACCCACGTCTCTAACATGATCGTTTTCTTTAACATACTGTCTCTCCCTTTTATAATCATTTTGTTTTTCTTTATCATGGCGTCATTTTGCATATAGCTTGGTATTTGCATATAGCCGCAATCCACACGTCCCCACTCTATTACAAAAGTTATAAAATCTTAACAAAATATATTCGTCAAGAAAACACTCAACAATTTCCGGGACTTCTGCTTAAAACATTGAAGACCTTATAAACAGTTGAATTCTTATTTTCAATTTCTATAATTTTCAAGTCAAAAAGTTTGGACCTACAAAGAACTGTTGATTAGGATAGAAATTAATCAAACAAATACAAAACGTAATATAATAGTGATTCTCAACTTGCAGACCTACATAAACAATAGCAAAGAGCATTGTATAAACAACGGATCTAAGTTTGTTCCAAGTGAAAATAAGGATTATGTCAACACAGTTCATAGATTAGTTTAATGAAACATGAATGTTATATTTAAAATAAAGAAAATACCAAAACCAAGTGAGACTCTTACATTATTATCTCTTACTATGGAACTATACCAGTGTCGCCTCATGTTGCCAGCGTCTATTTTCTTGGAGTCCAAATCCAGACGTTCGGGTTTCCCGTATTTCTTCATTCTCAATAAAATAAATTGTAATGAAAGAACCTAAGTATGATACTAATTTTCGACACACGTAAAAAATACAATTTAAAAACAGAAAAATGATATCAATTCATCGTAAGTTTAACTGTTTATTGAAGAGGAAGCATCAGGGTTTAAATCGCATTTAAACATTTTTCATGTTATACTGAATAAAACGGACGAAATTTGATTTGAACGTCACAACATGACAAAAACATTAAAAAATGAGAAATGAACATGGCGTTGCATAAACAATTATTATTAAACATTTTTATTCTTATGAACATTATTTTTTAAACATTAAAAATATAAGGGAAAAACTTAGTACAAATATATATTTTTTTAAAATTTTTGTTCAATCAATATTCAAGGCAATATAACAGTAGAAGTCTTACCTTTAGCTTGAAATATTATATATATATATATATATATATATATATATATATATATATATATATATATATAGGATATCCAGAAGAAATAATATTTAAGCAGACACCAACTAAAACAATTAACTTCCGGTTTGATATGGAACTCATAAACTTACAGGATTTCCTTTAATATTTCTTTTCAATATCGCAACTTGCAGTCTGAAGATGTAATATTTAAATTATTTTTATTAAATTCTACTTTATTCTAGTATTTATTAAATTCTACTTTATTCTAATAAATGCCAATTTATAATTCATAAAGCTCAGCTTTTAAAAAATCCCAACCAAATAATCTCTATCAGAAACTTTAGTCCATACAAAATTTTTGCATGAACTAAAAGTCACATTTTTATTTAGTATTACAAGATTGTAAAACATGCCGTGCACAAATAAATTTGATTACCTCTTAAATCATAATCGTTTCAGTTACTTTGTTTAGAAATTATATTTTTGTTCTGACAAAAGAAACAAGTAACGCTACAATTTTTATCAGTGATGTGTAAAAAGATTACTGCGTCATCGGCTTTCTGTAGAAAAAACTATTCGGGTGTAATTTCTAAATATATTTTTTTAAGTTATTTACTAATTAAAAAACGGCATCAATTAATTATTTTTAATTTTTAGCAGTAAGATTGTCTGCTTATTTATATTAAGTTTCAAGACCGAATTTTCACATTTTTTCACACACCTTGAAATAGTCAATCATTATAAAACACAATAAATAATTTTAGAACCCTTTTGAGATTACACACGTAAGAACTGTCAAATTTAAATAATAAATAATTATTTAAAAGATGTAGAAATAACATGCCGTTTTAATTTTCCCATTTTTAGCATTTTGGGATTTTTTTTTAATTGACTGGTTTTATGGAGAGTAATTTTTTTTTTAAATTTTAGAATATTTCTGTTTGAGAATACTGCAAAAACTCAAACTGAATCAATTTTATTTTACGAGTTTATACTGTTATTATTTGTTATGGGGATCAACAAATCACCCTTTAGTATGGTCATACCCAAAGAAGCCTAAGATTGAGAATGCTTAACAAAAGCTTAATTTTACTGAGAACTACGCAAGGGCAAGCCACTATGTGTACCGCAGTTGATTTAACGAAAGAAATAAAGTAAGTTCAAGGGAAGTTACTTCTTTCAGTGACCATAAGCGGACGTTTAAGATATTTTTTTAGCGAAATAAAAATAATAATAAATAAATAAGAGGGCATGACTAACTAGTTCAACAAGCTAATAAGCTATCTTAATAGAGAAGGTTAAAAAAGTTAATGAATTAGTTGGGTGGATAATTTCTTTTTTAAATGCCCGACTTATTCATTCATGAAGAACAAAGGTCGGTTATAAAATAATAATAAAATAAAGCAAACAACTTTGCTTTAATAATTATTACCAAAAACATATTTCTCTAAAAAAAACACTGAAAAATACTAAAACATAAAAGAGGCTAATACATTTTTGAAGGCTGTTTATTTCGTGTTCAACGCCTATCACAATCAATTCTAACATACACAAAACGAAAAATTCCATCAAGTAGATTTATTTGTAAAATAGTAAAAAGAAAGAGAATTAGAAATGCTTAATTATAACGCCTATTAAGAATTGCTATCTAATAGATATAAAATATTAAAAAAGCAACAGAATTGCGAAATGAATTTGTCCATTGATTTGGTAAGGTTTCTGCTAGACCAATCTATTATTGGTGAAGATATTTGCGATAAGTATGAACCGGAAAATTTGGCAGCAAAATTGACAGATAAATATTTAAAGTTTTGATAGTTACTTCAACATAAAATTATACAAAATACTATTAGATATGCTAACGGACATATTGAGTGATTTTCTAACAATATTTTGTATATATTAAAAAAAATTAAATCATTATCAAAGCTTTAAATATTTAGTTGTCAATTCATAGCCATTTTTCTTGCTCGCATATATCGCTCGACACTATCTGTTTTTTTAACTGATTACACATTTTAAAGGGAGTAAAACGCCGGAAATGTAAAAATGTAACTCATCTTGCCTTTGCTAACAATAATTTCTTATATTGACGGGTTCACCACTTTTTCCTACCTCTGTTGATTGTAAAACGAATCCTAATTTTATTTTAAATAAAGATGGTAGAACAAATATGTTAATTACTGTGTAGCGACCCGCTACGTTCAGCTGGAATAACGGACAGGCATGAATATTTCCACAGCAATCACCACTTTGAAACCCCCACATGTTATTAAAAAACGCGTAGGAACATGATGTAATGTGACCATATGCATACATAAAAGCAAACGAACTATGTTTACGCTCCCTTCCGCTTGAATACGGTGATCAGTTCTGAAGTAGCAGGTGGGCACTATAAAGACATTTACCTGCTAAAATTAAAGCAGTCTCTCTCCAAATTTTCAAGTGTACCTTGTGGTAAGTGAAGTTATATCTTTGTGAGACGTCAAAACGTAGTGAGACGTTAAAACTCAGTGAGACAGACGTTAAAATGCGGGCCGCAGATGAACTAGAACACCCATTGTGGAAATTCATCACATCCAGCAAGAACTCGAACGTCATTATAAACATTCGTATTCCAAACCACTTTCCTTATAATATTGTTGTATTATTCCGTTGTATTTGTTAGGACGAATAAGTAAATATAAAGGAGAGATAACTATGAGACTTCTTAAGGGTACAAGAAGCTATTTTATTATATTTCAAGGGACGTAACTTGTTCTGCTAAAAAATACAACCGAAGATGAGATAATCCACATCTTGACATCCTTCTTTCATGAAGGAAATATTTGATCCAGCAGGGTTTGCTGAAAGAGTTTTCGGATATGAACATCTACAGGTCGTATCTTTTGGTGGGTTTTACAACACAATCCGATCTTGTGATTGTTTCAGATGGTTTATTAGTACTGGACTGTGTTATATTTGCAGGGCTGTATGTTTCTGTAGATGGGGTGCAGATGCTTGTATGCATATTGGGGATTTCTGCAAGATGTATGTCTAAAACATTGGGTGATGCAAGCTGAGTATGATGAGAGGGTGTTTTATGTATAAATGATTGTCGTATTAGAAGTGTGAGCAACTTTCTTGAGATGTCTGCAGTTTCTGCAAAGAATCTGTCCTGATGGTGTCCCGACAATGTAGGAATGTGGTTCAGCCCAGACATGTCTGACGACAGCTGGAGTCCATCTACTAGTGTCTTAGTTTTGTATCCGCACTCACTGTCCTCCGCTAAGATTAGGGAAGTCCTTTGTTGAAAAATTACTGAATAGTTTGTAATTAAAAAGTTATCTCCCGGGGATGGGATAACATAATCTACTGGAGACACAATAGGCTCATGTTTATATCTCGATTGCTCAACATCGCTTTCTTCATGGCTGCTTTGATGGTCTGTACAAAGCGTTCTGCCATGACATTCAATTGAGGGTATCTGGAAAAAGAGGTGCTCAAGATCCTATGCTTTAGCATATTCTTTGAAATGCTGGGAGCTGAAATGTGAGCCATTACCACTAACAAGCCTTTCTGAGAAAATTAATGACTTCCATGTTGGAGAATTTTCTGAGTTTGTGGATGAAGGGGATACTTTGAGTAATACTCTATGATGAGGAGATAATTAGCTCCATTAAGGTTGAAACGGTCAGTGGCTAGGATTTGCCACGGTCACACGGGAATCTCATGTGGCATGAGGGTCTCAAAAGTTTGGGATTCCTGCAGTTCTTGGCATATGGCGCACTGCTGTATAATTAGGTCAATGTCATTATTACTGCCACTCCAGCAAACACAGGCTCTTAATTTGCACGTATCACTTCCTTGGTGTCCATAATGCACCTTTTCCAATACCTCTGGTTGCATTGATTTAGGGATCAGAATTCTGTCACCTTTGAGTAATATGCTATTCTCAATAGAGAGTTCATCTCGATAGGAGTAGAATGGTTGAAGGTCCTTGTGTACTTCCTGCAAGATTCTGGCCAACCATTAGGAATCCACATCTTTAACTCGCACAGTATTGAATTGCCATTCATTGCTTAATGAATATGTGTTCATTTCTCAGTCGAAAATTGAACAAAGTCGATCTGATCTTGATGTCCAGGTCTTACTCCTTTTGTTGGGTCGCCTGGACAGTCCATCAGTCAGTAGCATTTCATTGCCTAGTCGATATTTTATGATCAGGTTGTATTCTTGGAGTTTCAAAAACATCCATTGAAGTCGATGAGGTGCTGCTGTAAAGATTTTTAAGAAAATCATTTCCAACGGTTTGTGGTTACTCTCAACTTCGAATGACAAGCCGTAAATATAAGTTCGAAAACATTCACAGCCAAATACCACAGCCAGAAGCGCGCACTCGATATTGGCATAACGCTGCTCCGACTCGGTCAATGATTTTGAAGCAAAACCTATGAGTTTGCCTTCTTGTGTTAGTGCTGCTCCCAATCCTCTGGAGGGTGCATCAATTTATATAATGGACTTTTTGGAAGGGTCATAATATCAAAATCGGATCTCCTTGCATATTAAGTCCTGTGTTTGTTGCAGCAGCTTCTGGTGGCTATTATTCCATAAATAGTCAGCATCTTTTTAAAGAGTTCCCTAAGGTTTGCTGTGAGGTCTGAAAGTCTGAATATGAATGGTGCTATATAGGTAATAATTCCCAGTATGTTTTACAATTTGGTAGCATTGTTTGGGCTAGAGAGCGATTTTATTTCCTCCACATTTTGGGGATCTGCATACATCCCATTCTCGTCGAAGATCACACCGAAGAATTTTACTTTTTTAGTTGATTGCACATTTGCTGCTGTTAAATATGAGGCCATCATTTCGTGCAGTTTCCATCAACTTTCTTAGGTTGTGGTCGTGTTCCTCTTAGGTTTTACCATGGATGATCACGTGATCAATTAATGCTAATGCACCAGGGCATTTTTCAATGCCCATTTTTTGTTGGAAAATATCCTGGGACATAACCAATCCAAAGGGCATTCTCTTACAACAATATCTCCCAAAGGGTGAGTTGAATGTTGTGAGTAGCTGTGATTCTCTGTCGAGCTTGATTGATCAGTAGCCTTTTTTGTGTCAAGCTTGAAGAACTTCGCACCAGGCAGTCTGTGTGCGATCTCCTCTATGGTTGGGGTTTTGTAATGGGAATGCATTATGTTCTTGTTCAGATCTTTAGGGTTTAAACATGGGTGAAATTTGCCATTACACACATACACAATACTGCTCACCCAATCTGTTGGTTCATCTATTTTTTGTATTATTCCCTGGGACACCATGTCGTCTGGTTCTGCCTTTATCTTGTCACTCATGTTTTCTGGGTACGTGGATTACGAAATGATTATTTGGCCGGCATACAATGTGGTACTCTCCATCAAAGTTACCAATTCGATCGAACTGATCCGGATAAGCTTCCATCAGCTCTCTTGTAGATTTTCTTGTGGTGATTGCTCGAGGATCAGCTGGGGTACATTTTGTTCTTTGTATGGAACAGTGTAGAGTGGCCAAATAAAGATGGAGGGTAATCTTAATATGGTAGGTCCATTGGATGTCACTACATAGAATTTTATGAATCTCCATATGCCCTTGTAGGTACAATTTTATTTCAATGGATCCGTGCTGTGGGATATTAAAATCATTGTATGCTGTAAGAATTGCTGTTTCTTTATGTGTGGTGCCTGGACTGGATGTCCATTTTTTTCCACACATTCTGGAAACATTTGTAGGAATGTATGCAAGGAGAGTGTATTTCCTTCTGACTCCCGTGTCCACTTTAATCTTTAGTTCATGAATACCTTCCCTGTTTGAGAGTGCAACATCCAGTTTAGCGGATGCTTCTGTCCGAGATGTTTTTTCTCTATGTTCATGCACTGAATAGAAAGACATTATCTCAAAGTCACTAGTCATTTCATCTTGCACTTTTATGCAGCTCTGCTGGTTTCTTATTGTGTCCCATGCTAGGTCAGCCTGTTTGTTTGTATCTGCCTTTTAGTGTTCTTCTTGGCTTTTGGGGTCCGACATATTTTAGCCCAGGGGTTCTTCTGACCACATGCTGAGCAAATGCTGCCTCAAGCAGGACAATTTCCTTGCTTATGACGATTCCACACCTACTATGGACGTCTGCATTCTCGGTTTTGTGCCTAATTGTATTTATTTGGCTTTCACATTGGCCCTGAATCTCGCCCATCTTTTTCATGTATTCAACTGAAGGCTCATAGTTTCTGCACATATTCAGCACTTCTGGCATTGACATAGTCTTGTTTTTGCTCAGTAGTTGCTTTTGTAATTCTGGGAATTTAGTCCCCGCGATTATTTGGTCGATAATGCGCTCTTCAAGTTCAAGTTCGTCCCTGAATTTGCATTTCTGCGCCTGCAGCCTGCACCTCACGAGAAAATCATCCATATTTTCTGTATCAGTCTGCGAGTAATTCTGCATGCAGAAACGTGCAATTCTAAAATTGATTTGAGGCTCTATTTGCTCCAGGAATTTTTCCCAAATCACCACCGCATTGCGCTTGTCGGCCATGTTTGCGAATGACCATGAGTTAAATCTTTTTAACTCTTCCTTCCCTGATAACAATAATATGTGGTCAACTTGTTTGCTTTCATCAATGCCGCTGACTGCAAAATATAACTTACATTGTTGCCTGAAGAATTTGAAGGACTCCTCCAAACTATTAGTATGCAAGCACGTGTGTGGTTCCATTGTCCGATTAGACATTTTTTTTAACAATGTAAGGAAATAAAAAGAAGATATTAAACAAAAACAACTCCCAGTTTTACGAGTAAAAATTCAATATGGCGTTTTCAAAGACGGAACGCACGTGGTTTCTCATTGCCCGGTAAGAAGGCTGCATTATTGTTGGGCTGTCCTCAATGTTCTCCTCTTTTTGTTGTTGTTTATGGTAACGGTTCATGCTTGGATTTTATTGCTGCCACCATGTTGTACTATTCCGTTGTATTTGTTAGGACGAACAAGTAAATATAAACAAGATATAACAACGAGATGTCTTTATAGTACAAGAAGCTATTTTTATTACATTCCAAGGAAATAACTCGTACAGTTAAAAAAACAAAAACAAGATAAGATAATCCATATCTTTACAAATATGAGCACACAGACACACACATTCACTTATTTGTGACAAGCGGGGGTACCCGGCGTTGCCCGAGTGTTTGTTTCCGGGACGAGGGGGGAGTGTTAAAAAATGTTATGGTATGTAAGTAGGAAGTAAGAGTCATGAGTAAAAGTAGGAAAATAAAGTGTGAAAAAAAAACAAAAAAAAACATCTGCAACGTTAACTGTTCGGCCACCAAGAAAAGTCCATTCCAGTTGTTTAGGAACAAAAAAAAAAACGACTACAGTAGGTCGGCGCGAACGTGAAAATATAATGTGAATGGTCCAGCACGCTAACCACTATGCCACAGAGCACTGCAGCTTAGTTTAGTGATTTTAAATAACTTCACATGAAAGAACTACGAAGCCAAACCGGTGTTCTCTTCTCAACTGTTCCTTGTGAATGATCCCCAAACGGTGTTAAGTGGTGGCAGGGGGAGGAGGAATTTATTAGAGAGAAAATATTTTACCACTTCCATTGATCTTAACCGATTTTGGCCGTGACTTCTCAGCAGAAAAAGTATAGAAATCTAAGATTATCGAGGAATTTGAGAAATAATAAGCCTATAACACACCTCAGATATTGTTCTGCCGTTTGTGCATATTATATTTGCATGAAATATCTTGATTTTTAATCCTATTAATGTCAAAATCAGACGGGAAAAAATGAGTTCATTTTATTTATATAGAGATTATGGACTGTTTCCACCAGGAAATAAGTCTATTGACTCCAAGTCCTTCATCAGCACACCTATGATAAAAATCAGTACTTTGAAGCACACAAAATCTGCACACCCATAATCATTCATTTAAAACGTTCAAAAGAAAACACTTATGTTGGAACACTTTATTTTATATACTTCTTTCACGTAAATAAATGTTATTTATTTTATATAAACTCAGTAGTTCCCTGTTCTTTATCGAGCACCCTCTTTTCCTGCATTTGCTGTGATTTCTTTAAGAATGTAAATTGGTAACCGTGCCTATAAATTGGCGACCCGGTTTAATTTATTATTAAGATAATGATGCCGAAAGTGCATCCTATAACTGTCAAATAGATTTTTATTTAAAACAATCAAAAAGATAAATATATCTTTTAATTCCAATCGTATTTTTAAGTTGAAACGATGTAAATATTTATTTAATGTTGTCGTTTCCTTTATTTTTTTAATGTATAATGAATTCTGGAAACCTTTATTTCATTTAATAAGTGTCTCGTAAATATTTATGTAAAATAATAATTAATAATGCGTCAACCTGGTTAGATGGGCTGGCGGACGTGTGGATGTTTACTCCAACAAAATCAGGCAGTTGGTTGGATTGGCTGGATTCACAGGAGATGGCTTAAAGAGACTCACAAAATTGACTTTCGTCACTGGGTTCCCTGACGTCATCTCAATTGCTCTTCAACATGTGCCGAACATCAAAGCCCTGACCATGGGGGAGCTAATGTCTAGAGTGAGAATTTTGACGACTGGGGAACAAAATCAGGACATGGTTGTGGCACATGCTCACCCAACAACAGGGCCCAGAATATTCCTGTTAGTGTGACCTGTTTTAAATGCAACGTTAAAGGCCACCTTGCAAGGGACTATCGAAAACGTGGAACATGGTGTTACCGGTGCGGTGAGAGTGGACACTGGGGATGGAACTGCTTGGGAAACGAGCAAGGGGAGGACGCATAAGCGCCAGTCTTCTTCCCCACCAAAATGCGAACACAACGCCTCCAGTGATAAGCATTCATGTTGACGGGACGCGATGTTCGACGCTTATTGATACCGGATGCTCTAGGACGATTCTACATGCAGACCGGTGCCAGTCTTGGAAAAAAACGAACGTGAGTGTCAAAACGATTGATGGAATATCCCATGCATGCTGCGATGTTAGAGCGGTCTCTGTATCCACTGATTAAAGTGTGTCCGCCAGAATCGGTGTGTTGGTGGTGTGGCAAACCGCTGGGGTTTGACTTACTTTTAGGGATCGATGCAAAAAAAGCTCTGGGAGGTGTCGTTGTTGAGCCTACAGGACTAGTGCAGCTGGGCGACAGAAAAAATATTAAATGTGCAGCCATTTCTATAAATGAACTGGATTTCACCGCCACCTTTGACCATCAAAACCTAATGTGGACCTAATATGACAAAAATAAAATTTGTACCTTGTTGTATTTTTTGTATTTCTGTTGATATGATATCTTTGTTTTTATATTTACAGATTAAAACTCTTATAAAAAACAATCGTTTTCCAATTTGGCAAAAGAGAAGAGTTTTGTCTCAGTTTGGATAATTCCTGGAACAGTTTATACTATTTAAGTTATTTTTAAAATAAACACACATACACATAAAAATCGACACATTTTATAAAGTTATTGAATTTTTATTTTACTGAAAATAAATGTTTGAAATTGCATGTTGAATGTACAGTATTGTAAATTTCCAAACATCCTCTAACAATTATATGGAAACACAAATTGAAGGAAAACCCTATTCTTGCCAAATTTGTATGTCTGCATTTTCAAAGCAATCATATCAAAAAAATCACATGCAGACACAATGGAGAGAAACGCTATTCTTGTCAGATATGCGGATATGCATTTTTAGAAAGTAATTATTTAAGCAATCATATTCGAACACACACAGAAACCAGATATAGTGATTTGGGACAGAGCAAACAAAAAAGCGACCGTAATAGAGGTCAGTGTACCCAATGATACAGGGCTTAACAGAGTTGAGAGGGAAAAGATTACAAAGTATCAAGGACTTATGTATGATATGAAACGAAATTGGAAATTAAAAGACGTTTCAATTATACCAGTCATCATAGGAGCAACTGGGCTTATGAAAAAGAACTTTAAAAAGTACATAGCAAGCATACCCGGTGAACCAAGTGCAAGTGAAATACAAACGATTGCACTGAAAGGGACGGCTAGAATCCTGAAAAGATCTCTTGGTTGGACTCACTAAAATAGGGGTAAATGTCAGACATCTGGTTGGATGTCCCATCCCCTAGAAGAAAAAGTTTAAGAAAAATGAAAAAAAAAGAGAGAAACTATACAGCATGATAAAAATAGTGTAATCAGAGAACTGGATGAACAGGAAACATACAAATACCTCAGCATTGATGAAAATGAGTCCATCCAGCATTCAAAGATGAGAGAGAAACTAAGCCAAGAATATCTACGCCGGGTAAGAAAAATCTGCAAAACTGAAATCACAGCAAGAACAAAGTTACGGCAATTAACCAACTTGCCATGCCAGTACTAACATATAGTTTTGGCATTATTGACTGGCCTCAGAAAGACATAAATTGGCTTGACACAAAGACAAGGAAAATGTTAACCTTGTACCGAGTTATTTATCGAAATCAGTGCATGTCTCGTTTGTACCTATCCAGGCGAGAAGGAGGTATGGGACTCTCGGAAGTCAATCATCAACACAGAGCCACAATCTTCAGCATAGGTCAGTACATAATAAGTTCCTGTAACCCCAAGCTTATGAAAATTAAAGACCATTATCAGAATCGAGCAAGTAGTACAACATCTATAGCACAACTTGCCACTCATTTTGGAAAAGATTGCCTTACAAATGATACTGAGAACCCAAACAAGCCTGCCACTGACATAGCCCAGAAAAGTCGGAAAAAATACACTAACCAGTTCCATAGTGTTAAAACAGAAGAATGGACCAACCATAAACGGGCAAAATACCTACCGACTGAACTATCCCAAGAATATATTGATAGGGATGGTTTCCTGGACTGGCTCAAAAGAGGATCCCTCCATTACGACCAAGAGAGGTTGATATTTGCTGCACAAGACCAGGGCCTCATGACAAACGCCTTCAAAAAGATGTGTCGTCTAAGCAACAATAATAAATGCAGGTTATGTAGCACTGAGGTTGAGAGTGTGGGTCACCTGATTTCTGGTTGCAAAGTCCTACTTGGAGATGGTTATTATACAGATCGCCATAACGGAGTTTGCAAATACCTTCACTGGAAGATATGTAAGAAACTCAACATTCAGTGTAGTAAAAAATCCTGGGAACATATACCCGAACGAACAGTTGGGAATGACAACTACACTATTCACTATGACTACATAATCCCTACTGCTACATATCTAGAAAACGCAGCTGTTAAACCAGATATAGTGATTTGGGACAGAGCAAACAAAAAAAGCGACCGTAATAGAGGTCAGTGTACCCAATGATACAGGGCTTAACAGAGTTGAGAGGGAAAAGATAACAAAGTATCAAGGACTTATGTATGATATGAAACGAAATTGGAAATTAAAAGACGTTTCAATTATACCAGTCATCATAGGAGCAACTGGGCTTATGAAAAAGAACTTTAAAAAGTACATAGCAAGCATACCCGGTGAACCAAGTGCAAGTGAAATACAAACGATTGCACTGAAATGAACGGCTAGAATCCTGAAAAGATCTCTTGGTTGGACTCACTAAAATAGGGGTAAATGTCAGACATCTGGTTGGATGTCCCATCCCCTAGAAGAAAAAGTTTAAGAAAAATGAAAAAAAAAAGAGAGAACCCATATTATTGTCACGTTTCTGGGACTGCATTTTCTGCGAAATCTTCGCTAAATAGTCACATACGAACGCATACAATGTCTACTGGGCAGAACTTGAATGCCTACTAGACACTGTCCTCGAGTGCCTAAGGTCTCTCTGTACAGGGGTTTGTCAGAACAATCTGGCATGAGGATACTTTTTCCATAGAAGTAAACCCTAACCAAATAGTCAAAATCACATAGTATTCGGTGCCCAAATAAGATCTCGCTGTGGCTAACCCATAGCTTTTACAAGGAATGGTGCACCTTCTCCAAGTGATGTTACCTCAAGTAACAGCACGAAACTGGATACTCCACCAGACTAGATAAATTCTTGTCCTGGAATTCAGTAAGACCAAGAGACAAACATTAATAATACAATATATGAAAATGGTTAATTGGGGAGAGGAAAAATTATGTTTTCAACTTCTTTATTAACTCAGTGTTTGAGAAAATTATGTTCTCAACTTCTTTATTAACTCAGTGTTTGAGAAATAAAGAACTCAAATGGAACATTCGAATATCTATGTATCTCATATAGACTTCAAGTGTTAGCCCCAGGTTGTGGGCCTCTTGATTTCAGAGAACTTCGACTGAAGTAAAATAAAACCAAGAGAGAAACCATATTTTTGCGATGTTTGTGGATCTACATTTTCACAAACATCCTCTCTAAAAAGACATATGCGAAAACACACAGAGTCTTAGTCCCAGGTTGTGGGCCCCTTGACTTCTGAGAACTTCGACTGAAGTAAAATAAAATAAAAAGAGAAAAACCTTTTTCTTGTCACGTTTGTAGATCTGCATTTTCACAAAATTGTAACTTAAAAGCTCACATACGAACACACACAAAAGAAAAACCATATTCATGTAAAATTTGTGGATCTGTATTTTCACAATATTCTCATTGAAAAAGTGCACATGCGAATACACCCAGGAAAATAACCATATTGGTGTGAATTTTGGATCTACATTTTAACAGAATTTTCACTTGCACAATCACTTGCACACACACACACACACACATACACACACACACACACACACACACACACACACATAAGGGAGGCTTGATGACAAATGCTTTTAAAAAGATGAGTGGTCTCAGCAATAACAACAAGTGCAGGTTCTGTCACACAGAAGTAGAGAGTGTGAGCCACCTGACATTCAGTTGTAAAGTCCTGTTAGAGGACGGTATAGTACAATGTGACACAATAGAGTGTAAATATCTCCAATATCTCCAATGGAAAACATGTAAAAACCTGGATATCCCATGTAGTAGCAAATCTTGGGAGCATGTACCAGAAAGAACAGATGGAAATAAGTAAAACACTATCCACTATGATCACGAAATTCTTACAGTTGCATACCTAAAAAATGCAGCTATTAAGCCTGACATACAATAGAACTTGAAAAGACGATTAGAATCTTAAAAAGATCTTTTGGTAGGAGTGACTAAACGTATTGGGAGAATGTTTGGCATCTGGTAGAATGCCACATCCCCAGAAAAAAAGTGATAAGAAAATTAATACATGAGAGTTGCCATATTTTTTCAAATGTGTAAGTTGGCATATTAAGAAATTTGCAATACAAAAAATAACGATATAAAAGAAAAGACTTTTATATAAATGCAATTCTTGTGTATACTTTGCACATATTTAGTTAAAGTTTCCTATACATTCAATACTTATATACTTTGTAAATACAAATTCATTTACATAATTTGCTATTAGAATTGTAATCTAAAAGCGCCTTGATAAGTACCTTTTCTGCCATGCAGAAGTAAAGAGTATAATGCTCCTAACATAAAATTGTTAAGTCTTTTTGAAGGACGATACTATTAAATGATACAATGGAATATGCAAATTCCTTTCAGAATCATTTGCAAAATGTTGAATAAATATATCCTTTACAAATATTAATAAATCATTCATTTTCATTCGTTTGTGTGCACTTTTTTTTAATAACTAAGCCTTAAAAGTTTTTGAAATTTTGCACAAACATTAGTCATGATGAAATAAAATTTTTAACTCAGAGAGAGGGGGCCTCCAACATATTTGGCTTCGTTTCTTAAGTGTATTTATATACATTTTTCTATTTATTTCCAACATAACAAAAAATTGATTAGTAAATTTTTTTTTAAAATTACTGTTAAAATCACTTGCTTAGATTATTTTTTATTTAAGTATATAATACTTTTAGCATTTTAATTAAAGAAGGAGTTACCGTTTGGTATAAATTTCTTCGAAGGAGTACCCGACAAAGACGGAACTGTCCCTCTGCCCTGATTCTGAAACACCGCTTATGGAACAACGGGAGGGGATAATGGAACAGACTGGTTGCAATGACGGTGGTAATGAGGAAGATGGCAATGAGGATGTGCTGCCCCCGATTCTTCGAAGAACTACTTGACAAAGACGACTGCCCCCTCCCCCTGCCCTGTTTGTGATCATGAGATCAGGGGGAATGTAGGGAAACGCGTGACTTACCTAAATAGCATGTATGCATAATTCAATGGGTCGGTCATGGAACGAAATGAATGAAGAAGAAATAAACGAAAATGGCTGCCTTATCTCTTTATATATGCCTGGAATGTTACCACCTGATATGCAGATGGTTGGAGATAAAAGAGGGTTGATTTTTCAGAGAGCATGTTCATTTTGAAGTTGGATTTTGGAGAAGTGAGTTCGATCAGCAGAAGTGATTTTGCAGTTGAGAGAAGGTGCGTTATGTATACAGAAGTTTGGACAACAGTGTCAAACAACCAAGAAATTGTTAAGGTGAAGGGCAGAAGAAATAACATACGAGTTATTTAATTATACTTACGTAGGCGGTTGTCAGGCATTAACGCAAGGTGTTCAGCCCAGCATAGACAATGTCTAATTATTGTGGCTTTTATGCTTTCCATCCCTGCATGGAGGAACCTCATTGTTCATGATTTATACCAGTCATCATAGGAGTCACTGGGCTTATGAAAAAGAACTTCAAAAAGTACATAGCAAGCATACCCGGTGAACCAAGTGCAAGTGAAATACAAACGATTGCACTGAAAGGGATGGCTAGAATCCTGAAAAGATCTCTTGG